>NC_091470.1:154950233-155060233 GCF_036971445.1 Narcine bancroftii | reverse complement strand
GAATTCTACGAACAATTATATCAAACTGAAAACGAAGGGAAAGAAGACAAAATAGATGAATTTTTAACTAAAATTGAACTACCAAAATTACAAATAGAGGAACAAAATAAATTAACAGAACCATTTGAAATAGTAGAAATACAAGAGATAATAAAAAAACTACCGAATAATAAAACACCAGGAGAGGATGAATTCCCAATAGAATTCTATAAAACATTTAAAGATTTATTAATTCCTCCCCTCCTGGAAGTAATCAACCAGATTGATAAAACACAAAGCTTACCAGATTCATGCAAAACAGCAATAATTACAGTAATACCAAAGACAGGGAAAGATCCACTCGCACCAGCGTCATATAGACCAATATCTTTACTTAACACAGATTATAAGGTAATAGCTAAACTATTAGCAAACAGATTAGCTGACTATGTACCAAAAATAGTAAATCTAGACCAAACTGGATTTATTAAAAAAAGACGAACAACAGATAATATTTGTAAATTTATTAACTTAATTCATGCAGTAGAAGGAAATAAAGCTCCAACAGTAGCGGTGGCTTTAGACGCAGAGAAGGCCTTTGACAGAGTAGAATGGAATTATTTATTCAAAGTACTACAAAAATTCAGTTTACCAGAGAAATATATTAATTGGATTAAAGCATTATATAAGGGGCCATTGGCGAAAGTGACAGTAAATGGATATATATCAAAACAATTTAAATTAAGCAGGTCAATAAGGCAGGGATGCCCACTATCGCCCTTATTGTTCACGTTAGCCATAGAACCACTAGCAGAACTGATAAGAACAGAAAATAAAATAAAAGTGATAAAAATAAAAGACAAGGAATATAAAATCAGTTTATTTGCAGGTGACGTTATGGTATACTTAACAGAACCAGAAATATCAATAAAAGAATTACATAAGAAATTGAAGGAATATGGAGAAGTGTCAGGGTACAAGATTAACGCAAATAAAAGTGAAGCAATGCCAATGAATAATGCGGATTTCTCAAAATTTAAGAAAGAATCACCATTCAGATGGCAAATGCAAGCAATACGATACCTAGGTATACAAATAAATAAAAACCTCGGCCATCTATATAAACTCAATTATTATTCACTAATGAAAAAAATTACAGGACGACTTAGAGCATTGGAAAGACTTACCACTAATACTAATAGGAAGGATAAACTGTATTAAAATGAACATTTTCCCAAGGATACAATACCTATTTCAGGCATTGCCAATGCACTTGACGGAGAAATTCTTCAAGGAGTTAAAGAAAATAATAAGGAAATTTTTATGGAAAGGGGGGAAACCGAGGATAGCACTAGATAAATTAACAGAATGGTATAAACAAGGAGGCTTACAACTGCCAAACTTTAAAAATTATTATAGAGCCGCACAATTAAGATACCTATCAGATTTTTATCAAACAAGGGAAAAGCCAGATTGGACTAGATTAGAACTAGATAAAATAGGGGAGAAGATACCCGAACATATATTATATAAATGGGATGAAAAATTGGTACAACGTAGGAATTCTCCAGTATTACATCATCTGCTCAATATTTGGAAGAAGATTCATGTAGAAAGGAATAAAACAAATTACCAACTACCAAAACTAATACTGACACAAAATCAGCTCATCCCTTTTACAATAGATAACCTTTCCTTTAGAGAATGGGAGAAAAAAGGGATCAAAAGAATAGAAAATTGCTTTTCAGGAAATAAATTATTATCCTTTGAACAAATGAAGGATAAATATAATATAACTCATGATACAGTGTTGGCATACTACCAACTGAAATCCTACTTGAAGGACAAATTGGGAAGCAGTCTGAGGTTACCAGAAGGAAGTAATTTTGAATATGTGATTACAGACACAATAATAATCAAAAAATTTATAACAAACATGTATATTAAACTGCAAGAAAAGGAGAACGAGGAAACAAATAGTAAAACTAAACAAAAATGGGAACAAGATCTAAACATAAAGATAATGAATGAAACATGGGAGAAGTTGTGCTCAGGAACTATGAGAAATACAATAAATACGAGGTTACGTATGATACAATATAACTGGATACACAGGCTATATATTACACCTCAAAAGTTAAATAAATGGGACCCAACAGTATCTGACAGATGTTTTCGCTGTAAAAAGGAAATGGGAACAACAATTCATGCAATCTGGACATGTGAGAAAGTGAAAAAATTTTGGGAAGATATTAAATAAAATCACAAAAAGTAATATACCAAAAAACCCAGATATTAAATAAAATCACAAAAAGTAATATACCAAAAAACCCAGAGATATTCCTCCTAAGTAACATAAAAAACAAAGAATTTAGACTTGATTTGGATGGTGCACAAAATAGATTTGTAGCAAAAAAATGTATTATGTCAGCTGGAAATTAGAAGATAACTTGAGAATACAACAATGGTATATAGAAATGAATAAATGTATTCCATTAGAAAAAATAACATATAATTGAAGAAATAATATTACAATATTTGAACAAATAGGGAGCCATACATGAAACACAATAGAGAAAACCTACTGGGGAAATCTACCACCTAAAGTGACAGAAGGAGAAGGGAATGAAAAGAATTGACTCAGTGGAAATTTTTGTTTGTTTTTATTGAGTGACAACATTGTTTGACGGGTTTAATGTATCTTAGATTCTGAACTTTAAATGAATGGGAGGGGAGGTAGGAAAGGTGGGATGGGAAGAGGGAGGGGTGGAGAAAACGACACCGTATATATTTGAAAAGGAAAATTTATGTATCTTGATCAATGTGGTTTATAGTGTGAAAAATAAAAAAATAAAAAATAATAATTTTGGTAGTTGGTAATTTGTTTTTTTCCTTTCTACGTGAATCTTCTTCCATATGTTGAGTAAATGGTGAACTTCTATATTGCACCAGTTTTCCATCCCACTTATAAAGTATATGTTCTGGTACCTTCTCCCCTATTTTATCTAGCTCTATCCTGGTCTAATCTGGTTTTTCCCTTGTTTGATAAAAATCTGATAGATACCTTAATTGTGCTGCTCTATAATAATTTTTAAGGTTTGGTAGCTGCAAACCACCTTGTTTGTACTGTTAATTTATCTAGCAATATCCTCAGTTTCCCCCCTTTCCATAAGAATTTCCTTATTATTCTCTTTAGTTCATTGAAGAATTTCTCTGTTAAGGGAATTGGTAATGATTGAAATAGGTATTGTATCCTTGGGAAGACATTCATTTTAATGCAATTTACCCTCCTTATAAATGTTAGTGGCAATTCTTTCCAATGTTCTAAGTCATCCTGTAATTTCTTCATTAATGGCTGATAATTTAATTTGTATAGGTGGCTTAAATTATTATCTAATCTAATACCTAGGTATCGGATTGCTTGTGTTTGCCATTTAAATGGTGATCCTTTTTTAAACTCTGTGTGATCTGGATTATTCATTGGCATCACTTCACTTGTATTTGCGTTGATCTTGTACCCTGATATTTCTCCATATTCCTTCAATTTCTTATGTAGTTCTTTTATTGATATTTCTGGTTCAGTTAAGTATACTATGTCATCTGCAAATAAACTGATTTTATATTCCTTCTCCTTTATTTTTATCCCTTTTATTTTATTTTCTGTTCTTATCAGTTCTGCCAATTGTTCTATTGCTAAAGTGAACAGTGAGGGAGATAGTGGACATCCCTGCCTAGTTGACCTACTTAATTTAAATTGGTTTGATACATCCATTTACTGTCACCTTCGCCAGTGGTCCCTTATATAATGCTTTAATCCAATAACCATAACCATTATAATATATTTTTCTGGTAGGTTGAACCTCTGTAATACTTTGAATAAATAATTCCATTCTATCCTGTCAAAGGCTTTCTCTGCATCTAAAGCAACAGCCACTGTTGGAATCTTATTTCCTTGTACTGCATGGATTAGGTTAATGAACTTACAGATATTGTCCGTTGTTCGTCTTTTCTTAATAAATCCTGTTTGATCTAGTTTTACTATTTTTGGTACACAGTCAGCCAATCTGTTTGCTAATAGTTTTGCTATTATCTTATAATCTGAATTAAGTAGAGATATTGGTCAATCTGATGCTGGTGTTAGTGGATCTTTCCCCGTCTTTATTGCTGTTTTACATGAACCTGGCAAATTTTGTGTTTCTTCTATCTGGTTCATTACTTCCAGGAGAGGAGGAATTAATAACTCTTTAAATGTTTTATAGAATTCTATTGGGAGTCCGTCCTCTCCAGGCATTTTATTGTTCAGTAGCTTTTTTAATCTATCCTGTATTTCCTCTATTTCAAATGGTTTTATCAATTTGTTTTGCTCCTTTTCATGCAATTTCGATAGTTCAATTTTTGTTAAAAACTTATCTATTTTGTCTTCTTTCCCTTCGTTCTCAGTTCGGTATAATTGCTTGTAGAATTCCTTAAAGTTTTCATTGATCTCTGTTGGGTTGTATGTAATTTGTTTGTCCTTTTTCCTTGATGCCAATGCAGTTCTTTTAGCTTGTTCTGTTTTAAGTTGCCAGGCTAGTATTTTGTGTGTTTTTTCTCCTAGCTCGTAATTCTTCTGCTTTATTTTCCCTTCAGCCAGTCTTGAGCCAGTCTCCAGCAGCCCACAGCCTGGTGTAAGTCACTTGACTACAGTCACCTGCAGCCTGGATGGGTTTCTCACTTTGAGTCAACAATAGCACACTGCCTGTATGTTATCCAGCCACAGAGGCCTTCACTGGCCCAGTCGCAGAACCCCTCACTAGTCACTGTCCCATGGGTTGTCTCCTCTGCTTCTCTTTCTCAAATGTGGGTTGGTCTTCCTGTTTTCTGGTGCCTGAAGCAGTCCACTGCTTCCCCTGAGACTGCAACCCCTCAAGAGTGCGGCTGAACACATGCACCACCATCTTGGCCCCAGACTCTCAGTTGCAGGATTTTAAGATAAACCACAGTGGGCCCCTTTAACAGGCTGATTAAAAAAAGCTTGGTAGTTTGACTAGGAGGTTGAACCCTGTGGAGCAGTGTTGTGTCTCTCATTCCGCTCCCCAGTGGCAATGATGTCGTTGCAGCAGCATTTTATTTCACCAGCCAGGCATCAGCCTCAACCCTTGTCTATATTTTGCCCCCACCCCCCCCCCCCCATTATTAAATTTAAATTTAACCATGCAGCACAGGAAGCAGGCTCTTCTGGCCCATGAGCCCATGGTGCCTAAATGCCCTGTACATTTTGCAGGATGGGAGGAAATCCACACAGAAACCGGGAGAACATACAGATAGCATTGGATTTGAACACAGATTGCTGGCTGTGTTGCGCTAATTGATACGGTAACCATACTGCCCATCTTCCAAAAACCTCTTCAATGTGCCTTGATTAGGTTAGATTAGATCCTGAGCCCAAACTAACTTCAAATCCAAGTTGCCTATTTCCCTTAGTTCTCTGAAATGTTACCATTTTCATATCAGTTCTGACATCACTCTCCCTCCTGATGTTGTCTTCACTTGCACATCAACCTTGTTTTCCCAAGCTATCTTTACTTGTGTGCTGTGACTGTCTTGTCTTTCTGTCCAATTACTGTCATATTCTCACAGGATGACCTTGGGCATGAGTGTTTGAAATTTGGGGAGTGTCCCTTATCTGTTCAGGCAGAGAGTTTTCAATTCTGAAACTGCAAGATGTTTGTTAAACAGACAGATTTTATGGATGTTGATTATCACAAGCAGGCAGCCGTTGTTTTCACAAAGGTGCTAACTCTCACTGACGTTCTGGTCTTACTTTTTGAAGATCACAGAACATCCCTTTGCATCATAGGATCCCTCTTTTCTTTTAACCTCTCTTGGGTTATTTCTGGAAGATTTCTCTGATTTGGATGCAAAATCCCACACTCTGCACTGCCCTCTATCAGCAGGTCAAGTCACACTTTTGGTTTCACAATTTATAATCTGTGTGAGCTCAATTTCGACCTATTTCAACTCAAGTCTCATAGAGTTAGACAACTTTCCTTTTGTTTAGTTTTAATTAACTGTGTGACTTTTAATATGATGGAAAATCTTCCTGCCTATATTTGCATACAATTTGTATGTGAGATGCATACTCTGGTAAGAACCAGCCAGGGGTGAAACTGTCATAAATTTTACAAATTCTCTATTCTTAAGCTCATTTTGTTAAGTTTCCAAATGAGACTTTTTTCCACTGGACCTATTTTCAAAATTAACAAATGAGATGGAAATAACATTTAATTTCTGTCAAATACAAGAATTATGAACAAGAAGGCCATTTTGGGACAGCACAAATTGACTGTACTGCCTCCCTTTGCTCTGCCCCTTCCTCCTGCCCTACTTATCCTCTGCCCCTTCCTCTTTTCCCACCCCCCTTCCTCATCCCCCACTGCCCATTTCCTCTGTCCTTCTTTTCCAGCCTTCTGCCTCTTGGCCTACCTACACTCCCTTGCTTGCCATCCCCTCTGGTCTTCCTTTGCCCTGGCCTTACTTTCCTCCTTGCCTCAGAACTGGCAGTCCTAATTCTCTTTCTGAGGAATCTAAATATTCCGTATCTAGTGCATCGTGCTACCTCCCACTAGAAATGAACACCATATTCAATTTAGACTTGAATTTATGGAGAAACAGAGTTTGGTAATTGAATAGATTTAAATTAGCAGTTCATTTTATTAATGGCGTGAATGACAGTATGCTATCCTTGTTAGTGGGACATTCCTGAATAATTATCTCACACTCTCTCTCTCTCTCTCTCTCTCTCTCCCCCCCACCCCCTCCCCCCCAACCCACCACCCTTATCTCTCTCCTCTCTTTTTTTCTCACCAGTGCTCAAATCCTTTGGACCAAAATGGTAAAACCTGTCAGGAGAATGAATACTACAACTCAAAAGTCAATCGATGCTGCTCCAACTGTCCTCCAGGTATGTGTCCTCTATCTGTTTAGTCACCTTCCATACACCATGTCATTCTTTCATTTCACAGACACTGGATTTCTTTTATCCATACCAACCCTCGTCCAGGTAAATGATTCATCCAGAACAATGAATGAAGTACTAGAATGATCTCAGCAACCAACTTACAGAGCATCCCATGTGCTACCTTGGTCTAGAAGCAAAGTTGCTATATATTTTTAATTAATTCATAGGATATGGATATCATTTCCAATGTACATAAAATTGTCCATCTCTGCTTGTCCCTGAAATGAGGAAATTATTAAGAGTCCATCAAATTAATGATTCTACAGTCATAAATAGGTTAGCCTAATTGAAGATTATAGATTTCCAGATGTTTGTGGAAGAACCCATTAATTGAATGATTACAGTCAATGAAACTAGTTTTATCATTCCAGGTTTATTTGAATTTGCCTAATTTAAATTTCCCAGTAGCCATTGCTGGGATTGAATTAAATTAGTGGTCAAGAACACTGGTTGCTTACTGTAGAACTATAGAACATTACAGCACATAAATCTGCCATTCTAGTGTGTGATGAACTTTTATTCTGCTTAGTCCCACTGACCAGTACCCAGTCCAATTCTCCATACTCCTCCCATCTAAATACCGGTCCAAATTTTTCTTAAATGTTAAAAATGAGTCCTCATTCACTACTTCAGCTGAGACCTTGTTCCATACTCCCAATAATCTTTGTGTGAAGAAGTTCCCCTTAAACTTTTCCCCTAAACCATTTCCTCTGGTTCATATCTTGCATAACCTCATTTGAAAAGGCCTACTTGCATATACTCATCTATACCCCTCATAATTTTGTATACCTCTATCAAATTTCCCCTCTTCTACACTCCAAGGAATAAAGTCCTAATCTGTTCAATATTTCCCTGTAGTTCAGTTCTGGAGTCCAGGCAACATCCTAGAAAATCTTCTCTACGCTCTTTCAATTTTATTGATACCTTTCCAGTTGTAAGGTGACCAAAACTGCACACAATACTCCAAATTTGGCCTCACCAATGATTTCAGTACCTTGTATACGAAATGCTTGGGACCAGACATTTTCTGCTTTTTGGGTTGTTTCAGTTCTCAGAACAATGAAACTGAACAGCACAGTAGAATCAGCAGAAACCAGTATCAACGGTTAAACAACAATGGCAGACTTTTTGAGTCCCAACATGACGCCACAAGTGGAAAATTCATGCAAAATAATGTATAGTACTTACCAAAAGGAAAGTGATCTCTGCTGACAAAAGAAGATAAATGCAGCACCAAACACAAGAAATTCTCCTCGATGGCTTTTTCGAATGTTTCTTCCTGCTACCTCATTAATAATGGTTTTGTCTAGCAGTCTCTCTTTGATTTTATAAACTGACATGTTTTCTTGTTCTGTTATGAATGCACACTGCTCTAGTCTTTCAATAAGACCGTCATGCATTTTCACCATGTCATCTATAGGCACATTGCTAGTAGCATCCTTGTGCTCAACTCCTTTTGGAAACCCACCACACCCAAGCCTCTGTTCACTGCTGACAGCAGGTTGTTCAAGAAAGTGTTTTTCTATTCACTTTTTGGTGATCAAAGGATACCCTGGTCACATTTGGGGGAAGGTACATGATGTGAACCTTGTGTTTGTTGAGACTATCTGGAGGATGAGCAGAATAGTTGTCGAGGAATAACAAGATCTTGTCATTGTGCAGACTTCCCTGCAGTGAGCCTGACCTTCTGCCATAAAATGTTTGTTCAACCAATCTGAAAATATATCCCTGGTGACCCATGTCTTTTTTTGTTTGCATAATAATGGACTGATAAGAAATTCACTCTTTTAAAACAATGAGGATGCAAGCTTTTGCCTATCACAGCAAGTTTACACATGTGCGTGCCTGCTGCATTAACACACCCTAGCACAGTTATTCTGTCCTTGGCATCCTTAATTCCTGTAGGGG
Source organism: Narcine bancroftii (assembly GCF_036971445.1). Taxonomy (NCBI): domain Eukaryota; kingdom Metazoa; phylum Chordata; class Chondrichthyes; order Torpediniformes; family Narcinidae; genus Narcine; species Narcine bancroftii. Next base: position 155,051,346 of record NC_091470.1, on the reverse strand, counting down.
CTGTCTCATCAGCTGTAGTCAGCTTCTTTCTGGGGCATAATAATAAAACAGTGATGTTTCATCAGCGTTATCGATTTGTTCTGGCAACAGATTTTCATCAGCGATTATCTTAGCAAACTTGTCAATGAATTTCTCTGCTGCTTCATGATCAGCAGATGCTTTATCACCACAAACCCATAGTGGTATCTGCAGGCCTTTTGGCCATTTTCAGTGATATCTTTATACACCAGAGCTGTTGTTATCAAAAATGACACCAACGGAGCATCAGAGCCCCACACGGGCAAGTCAGGTGGTGAATTTGTTTCAGCTTGTGACACCATGTCGACACTTAACATTTTTTCGGTTTTTGGACTTTACGGTTTTCAGATCTTTGGATTACTATGAAATCCAAAATCCTTTATTCAGTACTTTGATTTATGATGGCCAATTGGCCAAAAGGAATCTTTACAACCCTATCTACCTGTGATGTCACTTTCAGGGAATTATGTATCTGTATTCCCAGATCTTTCTATTCTACTGCACTCCTCAGTGCCCTCCTGTTTACCATGTATGTCCTACCTTTGTTTGTCCTTTCAAAATGCATCACCTCATGTGATAGTACAGATTCTATCACCAATGTGTATATCTACAGATTGTAGTGTAGGATGACTGTGATTGGCTGAGAGTGTAGCCACACCTACTGGCAGGTCTTAAAAGATTGCTCCTGCCAGACCAGGTCATTCTGGACTCGTTGACCTACATGTGATATGCTCCTGTCTTTTAGTTAATAAAAGCCTTGGTTGGGATCAACAAGTCTTTGGTTCTTTCGACGCGCTCTACAATTTTATTAACTAAAAAGGTTTTGAAGGGATGGAGCGTATGCTACGGCTGGAACTCCTCGACATCGACTCACAGTCAGCTATCGCCTCAAATGACTTTAAGCACTGGCTGAGCTGCTTCGAAACATACCTACAGCTCTCTGACCCTGCCATGATAGAGGACAGCCGTCAACTACTAATATTGATGACTATGGTATCCCCGAGAGTCTACCAGAGCATCCAGGACGCGACCACTTATGCCGCAGCCATGAAGGTGCTGAAAGGGCTCTACGAGCATCCGGTGAACAGGGTACAAACTTGCAACAAGGGGCAGCGCCTGACATCACGGTGCAGACGCTGAGCGTGGAAGGTACAACCCACCCTCGCCGCAATGATGTCCACCCTCCCTCACGAAGCAATGTTTGACCAGGCCCCAGCCCCAAACTCAACGGCCGCTGCCACTGCTGACTGAGGACCCGCCGCCTCCATCACCGCTGAGCCCGCCCCCGACCAGGGACATGCCACACCCGCTGCCACTACTAACCGGGGACCCGCCACCACCGAGGCAACAGACCAAGTTTCCGCAGCTGCGACTGGGGACCTGCCAACACCAAGGCATCAGACCAGGTTCCCGCAGCTGCGACTGACGCTACCGACCCGGAACCCACCGACTCTGCCGACCGGGGACATACTGCCGCTACTGACACGGAAACCACCGCCGATGTCCGCCCGACCGCCGACAGCAAGCAGCAAACCCCAACACTTGATGTTTGCTGGCTGACACCCCCAGCAGGCTGCAGGAAGCAACACCAACTCCTTGACTCTGTCTCTTCAGGCCCAACTGTTCACGTGACGCCATCATGCAGGACTCCACTGTCCCCATTACAAGTCTCTGCATCAGTAATCCTCGACCAGGACTTCCCCCAACCCCTCACAAAAGCAATGGAACTGATTAAAGTGCATGGACACTATAACAATTGTTTATTTGACTCGGGGGTCAACTGACAGTTTTATCCGCCCAGACCTGGCCCACCGTTGTGGACTGGCTATTCTCCCCGCTGCCCAGAGGATTTCATTGGCAACCAGATCGCACTCGACTGGGGTAAAGGGGTATTGCATGGCGACCCTGAAAGTCCAGAGCATCACGTTCACAGACTTCAAACTATTAGTCCTTCCTCAATTGTGCACACCTGCACTGCTGGGACTGGATTTTCAGTGCCAGTTTCAAACCATTTCCCTGCACTTTGGGGGGCCTCACGCTCTGCTCTCTGTCTGTAACCACTCCACCCTGTAAACCTCCTGCCAGTGGCAGCCCGAACCACCCGAACCTGTGCCCTGGGGCCTCATCTGTAGTCTCTGCACCCTCTGAGTTGCTCCGCCAGTGCTTTTTGCAAATCTCACCCCTGGCTGGAAGCCTGTGGCCACCAAAAGCCGGCAATATAGTTATGAACACAGGAAATTTATCAAAAGCTGCTGGACGAGGGCATTATCAAACCTAGCTCGAGTCCATGGAGGGCCCAGGTGGTGGTTGTTAAAAACGGGGAGAAGCCGTGGATGGTGGTTGACTACAGCCAGACAATCAACCGCTTCACGCTTCTGGATACGTACCCCTTTTCACGGATGTGGTGAATCAGATCGCCCAATACCGTATATTTTCCACCATTGACTTAAGTTCGGCCTATTATCAGCTCCCGATCTGCCGAGAAGACCGACTTTTCATGGCCTTTGAAGTGAATGAATGACTGTTTCAATTCCTCATGGTACCCTTTGGGATCACAAATGGCATTGCGGTCTTCCAGTGGGAAATGGACCAGATGGTGGACCAGAACGGACTGACTGCTACTTTCCCGTATCTGGATAATGTCACCATCTGCAGCCATGACACGGAAGATCATGATGTCAATCTTGAGAAATTTTTTCAGACTGTAACTCAGCTGCACTTGACCTACAATTTCGACAAGTGTGACTTCCGTACCACTCAGCTCGCAATTCTGGGTTGTGTGGTGGAGAACGGAGAGGTCACGCCAGACCCTGACTGCATGCGTCTCCTCATGAACTTGCCCCCCCACACCCAGAAGGCACTCAAATGCTGCCTGGGCATTTTCTCCTACTATGCCCAATGAGTTTCACACTATGCCGACAAGGCACGGCCACTCATCAAGACCACCTCCTTCCCCCTGTCACCGAAGCCAGAGCGGCCTTCGACCGCATCAAATCGGACATCGCTACTGCATGCCATAGATGAGTCCATCCCGTTCCAAGTTGAGGGCAGGCACTTTGAACCAGGCCGGCCGGCCGGTAGCCTTCTTCTCCAGAACCCTCCAGGGTCCTGAGAACCGACACTCCTCTGTCGAGAAGGAGCCCAGGCCAGATTCGAAGCAGTACGTCGTTGGAGACACTACCTCACTGGCAGGCACTTTATACTGCTGACCGACCAATGTGCGGTCTCCTTCATGTTTAGCAATACCCAGCGAGTTAAGATCAAAAATGACAAAATCGCCAGGTGGAGAATTTAGCTCTCCACCTTTAATTATGACATACTGTATCGGCCTGATAAACTCAAGGACCCGCCATGTGCGCTCTCCAGGGGAACTTGCACCAATACACAACTGGACAGGCTGCAGAGACTCCACAAGGAGCTCTGTCATCCAGGGGTCACTAGGTTCGCGCACTTTGTCAAGGCTCGCAACCTGCCCTACACAATCGAGGAGATTTGCTCCATGACCTGAGCCTGCCCGGTGTGCGCTGAGTGCAAGCCCCAGTTCTTCCTTCCGGAGAACACCACGTCATCAAAGCCACCTGCCCATTTGAGCGTCTCAGCGTGGACTTTAAGGGGCCCCCTACCGTTGACCAACCCTAATACTTATGCCCTTACGGCTATCAAAGAGTACTCCTGCTTCCCGTTCACTGTGCCCTGCTCAGACTTGACTGCCTCCTCAGTCATCGAGGCTCTGCACAGCATCTTTGCCATCTTCAGGTACCCTAGTTACATCCACAGTGACAGGGGGTCCTCGTTTATGAGCACAGAGCTGTGGCAGTACCTTCTGGAGCATGGTATCGCTTCAAGCAGGGTCACCAGCTATAATCCACGCGGTAATGGGCAAGTCGAAAGAGAGAATGCCACCGTCTGGAAAGCGGATACGCTTGCCCACTGGTCCAAAGGTCTCCCCACCTCTCACTGGCAGGATGTGCTCACTAGTGCCCTACACTCCATCCCTTCCCTCCCACCGTGACCAATGCCACCCCCCACGAAAGGATGTTCTCTTTCCCGAGGAAATCCGAATCGGGAACGACCATACCAGCGTGGCTCATGGTTCCCGGAGCCACGGGAACCATGACACCACATCTGGTACTCAAAGAACGACCCCTTGGTTGACCGAGTGACTCTGCTCCATGCGAACCCGCATTATGCCTATGTTGAGTACCTGGACGGGCGGGAGGACACAATCTCGGTAAGGGACATAGCCCAAGTTGGATCAGATGCAGCAGTGCCTTTAACCCAACCTCCCCCAATTCCTCCCCCAGGTCATGTGGTTGAACAGAGCGACCAGCACCACCCCACCAGCTCAGGCCAGACTGTCAACAACGCCGTTGGGGAATTGAGTGAAGCAGTGGCCACACCCTATGAGCCTGCCAGTGACACTACTCCAGCGACCCCAATCCCGGCACCACAATGGTCATGCTGGATGGTCAGGCCCCCTGGGCCATTTCTCTTTTTCTTTTTTTTTCAGCCCTCCATCCACCCTGGGGTTAGTTCTCAAAGAAGGGATGAATGTGATAGTACAGATTCTATCACCAATATGTATATGTACAAATTGTAGTGTAAGATGACTGTGATTGGCTGAGAGCGTAGCCACACCAACTGGCAGGTTTTACAGGATTGTTCCTAGCCAGACCAGGTCATTCTGGACTGGTCGACCTACATGTGATATGCTCCAGTCTTTTAGTTAATAAAACCCTGGGTTTGGATCAACAAGTCTTTGGTTCTTTCGATGTGCTCTACAATCCTCACACTTGTCTGCATTCAATTCCATCTGCCATTTTGCAATCTATTTTTCCAATTTGTCCAGATCTCTCTGCAAGCTTTGAAAACCTTCTTTGCTATCCATGACACCTCCAATCTTTGTGTCATTTGAAAATTTACTGATCCAATTTACCATATTATCATCTAGATTGTTGGTATAGACGATAAACAACAATGATCCCTGAGGCACATCACTCGTCACATGCCTCCAGTCTGAAAGGCAATATCTACCACTCTCTGGCTTCTCCCAGAAAGCCAATGTCAAATCCATTTTACTCCCTCACCATGAATACTGAATGACTGAACCTTCCTGGCTAACCTCCCATGTGGAAGCTTATGAAAGGCCTTACTAAAATCCATGTAGACCACATACACAGCCATGTTGACTATTCAAATACTTGATTATCTGATCTCTTAGAGCATCTTCCAAAACCATACCTACTACTGAAGTCAGGCTCATTTCCTGGGTTACTTTTGGAGCCTTTTAAAAAAAAAAAAAAAAAATAATGGAACAAGATGAGCTATCCTCCAATCCTCTGTGGCTAAGGACATGTTAAGCATATCAGCCGGAGGGCCCTAAATTTTTGCACCAGCCTCTCTCAAGGTCCAAGGGAATACCTTGTTCAGCCTGAGGATTAATCTACTCTTATTTGTTTGAAGACAGCAAGCACATTTTTTAATTTGTATAGGTTCCATGACCTCACTGCTTGGTTACCTGGTCAACATGACTACCAAGCTACAATATTCAGGGCTAATATCAAACTCTGGGTTATTGAGTCAGAGACATGAGTTTGGGGAATTTAAATGTAAATAATTCAGTACAATTGGAATTATAGCTAGTGTCAATAATAGGATCATGAATCCACAAAGTTGTTTCCTTAGGAAAGGAATTTTGCCATTCTTTCCTATTTGTCCATAAGTGATTCCAATGCAGTTGAATTTTAACTGTGTGTTGAAAAGTTCAAAGCAAACTTCCAAGATAGAAAATAAATGCTGGACAACATAGCACAGATTAGATTTCACATGTCCCTAGCTTCTCCCGCCTATCCATGTGTTTAATGTCATTCATCCCTGAACTAATTTGCAAATCTCTTCTGAACCCTCTCTAAAGCTTTTACATGCATTGGCTAGAAACAGGATGAACCTCCTTTTATGCTGTTAACACTCACGGGTAGCTACACCATTGATACTTTCACTGCAGCAGATTTACAGGGAACAAACATAAAGGATTTCAAGAGAATGAGAAGCTTATGAGAGAGTGTTTGGTCAGCATTTAATAATGAGAACTTTTGGCACATGAAGTGTTTAGGCAGATAAAATAAATTGAAAGAAATTTGTATCAGTTGTGGAAAGTAAAATATAAACAAATGCAGGGATGGGGCAGAGGCAGTGATTTATGAGTACGGTCAGATACATATGTTCAAATGCACTGAATTTCTTGCTTGCTGCAGCCACGAAGATGGGTAAGATGCACCAACAATAGTTTAATTTAAATTGCCACAAATGCTATGAGACTGAAAAAGTGACAGTAAATGGAAAAGGATCTGTAAATTAAAAATTCACAGTTGTACTTAGTGTAAGAAAGTGCCAACATATATTGGTGTTCCTGGAGTAATTTACGGTTAGGATTAAGGTGATACGGGGAGGGTAGTGAAGTGGGGGACATTCAAGAGTCTGATAGCTGTTAGAGTACAAAACTCCACCTGAACAGCCTGAACCCACACGATGAACAGATAACTCCTGTACTGGATGTTTTTAGATTTTTGTGAGGCCATTCTTCTTTGGGGAGTATCTGATATTTTCAAGGACAATAATTGCGACATTCTTGGTTCCACATTAGTTTACTCCTCTCATATTTCCCCTCAGTGCCCCACAGTCCTTTTGTCAAAGAGCACCATTTCCTGATCAAGCTACATTTGTTCTCTGACTCGTATCCTGTTTGACCCGTATCCTGTATGACACATAGATTGAATATGCACCGTGAGAGGATAAACTACCACACAACCAGTCAAACTTTCAAAGAGTTCCAAGAGTCAGAACTTATTTTTTGTTTTGTCTTCTGCCCCATCACACAAAGGCTTCACCTGACTACCATAAGCCTGTTCCTCTTCAATGCAAATATTAGTTACATCTCCTTATGGCATTCTCCAAACTCAAACAATTCTTCCTTCAAATAAAACTGCAAGTGTGTCTACTCTTGATTCAGTTAGACTTTCTATTTTTCTGGCTTGTATTGGCTCTTAGAAAAGTACAGAAAAGATTTACCAAAATAGTTCCCGGGAGGAATATCGTCAAATATGAACAGGAAAAGCTGTGATTGTTCTCCTTTGACTAGTGGAATCTGAGACAGTATTTAAATCCAGGAAGCAGCATTGTTCCCATTGGTGGAAGAGTCAAGAAGCAGGTGCTGAATAACCAAAAGTAGTACAAAGAAAGCTTTTTTTATACAATGCATGGTTGAGGTCTAGATTGCACTGCTAGAATAGTTGTGGAGGGGAATGTCACGTGATAATGTAGATCCAGGACGTAAAATCTGGCTCTCCTAAAAAAAAGTTTAAAAAGAAGGAGGAAAAAAAAGAAAAGGGCTTCATTGAAACTCATTTAAAAATTGTTAATAGACTAGAGAAAAAAGTTAAGATGCCTCCAAAAAAGGATAAAGAAACAATGGAGAGTGCACAAGAAAAACAAGAAGAAAAAGAAGGGCCTACCTTGATGAAGAAGCTGGGGCCTGAAGTGAAGATGTCTCTCCGTATGAAGAGAGCCTCCAGGTTGGCCTTCCTGTGGTTGGGGGCGCTGGGATGAACCCAGATGGGGAAGGTCTTGACTGCACATGCATGAGGAGTCGCACATGCAGAGTCAACATGACTGGGAGGCCTTTGAAGAAATGTTCAGAGGGCCTTCCAAGCGGGCCACGAAGACACTGGAGATGACCTCCGAGGAGGAAGAAGTACAAGAAAAATTAAAGGGAAAGTTCAGAAGAAGAAGAAGCGGTAGGAAAGAGAATTAAAAAAGATTAGTAAATTTAAAGGCTCTGTTAAAATTAATAAGATGAGATTAAGAGGTCAGGGTTAAAGGTTAACATAGAGTGTGAAATAGTTAAAGAAATGCAGAGAAAACAGAGGAGATGCAAGAAAAAGTTCAAAGTATTAATATGGAGTCTAAATTGTTCAAGAAAGTTTGGAATAACCAATTATCTGAAAAAGTAGATTCATCAGAGAATTTCAGCTGAAGAAATAATGGTAAGATTATAGGTCTGAAAGAAGGGGATGAAGGTGAAGATATTAAACAGTTTTTACAACATTGAATTCCAGAGACTTTTGGGCCAAAATAATTTTCAAGGGGACATTGAAATAGAAAGGGCCCATGATAAATAAGGATCAAATTGGGTTTATTAAAAAAGAAATGCAGAGAAAACAGAGGAGATGCAAGAAAAAGTTCAAAGTATTAATATGGAGTCTAAATTGTTCAAGAAATGAATTTAATTAATTTAGTGCAAAAAAGAGACAATTGCTGCAGCTTTAGATGCATAAAAAGTGTTTTACAGAATAGAATGGGACTTTTTGTTTAAAATACATGATAAATTTGGGTTAGGATCAACATTTATAAATTGGACAAAAGTGTTATATATTGAACCAAGAGCTAGTGTGGTAACGAATGGGCAAATTTCAGATTATTTTCAATTAACGAGATTGACAAGACTGGGATGTCCATTATTGCCAGCTCTGTTTGTATTAGTAATAGAACCATTCGCTGAATTAATTAGAACAAGTTTTGACATTAAAGGCCTTAAAATAGGTGAAAGGGAACATAAAATAAGTTTATTTGCAGAAGACGTGATTGTTTACTTAACAGACCTGGTAACTTCACTATATAAATTACATGTCTGATTAGAACAGTATGGAGCAGTTTCAAGTTGCAAGATAAATTGGGGGAAAAGTGAAATTATGCTTCTAACTACAGGTGATTATGCATGTGTAATGGAGGATTAAAACCATGTACCCAGATGCTTTTTTGCTTATGTGGAACTGACGACACTGGGTCCACACGCAGGTCACCTTACTTTCAGAACTAGCAGATGTAATTAAACTCAGCCATGGGGACTTATCTGAAGATACACTTTGAAATGGAATTCCACTGTGAGGCCCAGGGAAAGCAGTTGTCAAATGCAACACTCTGAAATTGACGAATTGGTCACAACCTGTCTTGCTCGAGAAGTTTTAATAAGTCTTTGTATCTACGAGATAAACCAGGAAATCATAACATCCTGGTTCCATCCTGGTTCCAGTTCCATCCTGGTTCCGGGGCCGCCGCCTCCCCCTTGCCTCAGTCCGGGCACAGGGGGAGCAGCGGCGGCGGCCCCAATCCGGGCAGGAGCGGGGGGGAGGCGGCGGCCCCGGCCTCGGTCGGGTGGGGCAGGCGGAGGCCCCGATCCGGGCGGAGAGTTGTGGGTGGCGGCCCCGGTCCGGGCACAGGGAGAGCGGCGGCGGCCTCGGCCCCGGTCCGGGCAGTATGGACCAACCTAAGAGGGGAGGCAGACCCCGCCAGCCCGGGTAAGAAACCTGCATAGGAGAAGGTCACTCCAATATAAAACCTATGACCCAAGGACCTCGCTGCCACGTCCCAGCTTGCTTGGCCACGGCACACGAACCATGGGTGTAAAGGGTGGGGCCAGTACTGCGCGCACTGCACTCCACCTAAAAGCTCCTTTGCGCAGGCCCGAGGACAGGTCCACGTCCTCCCCCTCCACGTCCTCCCCCTCCACGTCCTCCCCCTCCACGTCCTTTAAATCTTCGTCCACGAAGCCAAGCCAAAGAAAGAAGATAACATCCTGGTTCCATAATAATTAATCTTCTAAATTGTAGAATGTAATGTTCAGTTTTGATTTTGACTGACAAATATTAGAAGGAGTAGGCGCATGATTAATTGTTTTTGGGGTATATAAGCCTGTGGTCCTGCTGCTGAAGTTTAGACTCTCCGAGGGGTGGGAACACCCCTTGTCAAGAAGGAAGAACAGCCAGAGTCCGAGCAACATCCCGGTCGGGGGAGGTGGAGAAGCTGCTACCAGCGCCCTGACAACCTACTACAAGTGTGCAGTCGTTGCCTCGCTTCGGCAGTTGGGACCAGTCCAAGCGTTGATAAGTATAGTTGGGAAGGGCTTGCATATTGTAGTGTGAAATCAGCTTTTGAATTAGTAATAAACATTTGTATAAACTGAACTGCTCTCGGTGTGTGTGTCTATTTTCTTTCGGTAGCTCAAACACTGTGACCAATCTAAAATGAACAAAATGAGAGGTATAAGTTTACCCAAGACAGCATGTAAACAAAATATGCAATTTAAATGGCCCAAAAATGGAATAAAGTATTTGGGAATAAGAATTGAGAAAGATCTAAAAAAATTATTTAAAATTAATTATGGCTTTTTATTTAAGAAAATTGAAGGCAATTTGAAGAAATGGATGGATTTGCCTATTGCATTAATTAGTTGAATTAATTGTATTAAAATGAATATTTTTCACATTTACATTACTTATTCCGGTCCTTACTTAACAGTATATCAAAAAATTTGTCAGATAAATGTTTCAGATATAATCAGGAAGTCAGTACCTTCATGGTTATGTCCTAAATTGAACCTTTTTTGGACAAATTTAATAACATTTCTTGAATAGGTAATAAATGTTAAGCTTCCACAAGATCCTATGTTTTAACTAGGAAACGTTTCAGGGATTAGGCCAGAATTAAAAATTAATTTATTTCAGAAAGAATTTCTTAAAATAGTGTTAGCCATAGCTAGGATGGAAAGCTGGACACAGATTTGGAATGGACAGATAGTATGGAGAAATGTGTGATTGTATTCGTCTGGAAAAGATCACAATTTAAGGAATAGATATGATAAATTCTTTAAAATTTGGTCTCCATATATGCAATCTATTAAGTTGGTATATGTATTATAAGTTTCAATCTTTAACTATATTCAGTGTACTCTCTGTTTATCTTTTTTTTTGTTCTCTTTTTCTTTTCATGTCCTTTATGGGAATTTTGGAGTGGGAGGGTGTGGGTGGGATGGAAGGGGAAAAATTTTTTGAAAAAGCATGTATTGATTTTGGTATATTATTCATGTATTATATTTGTGAATGATCTTTAATACATGTAACAAATTAAATAAAAATTAAAAAATAGTTGTGGAAACAGATTTATTTGTAGCATTCAAAAGCGAGCTGAATTAGTCTGTGAAAGAAAATAATATGCAGGGTGAGAGGGCAGAACAAGACAAACGGTATTGCTTTTTCATGGAGATGGTGTGGATTTGATTGGCTAAATGTTCTCCTTTCATGCTTTAGTTCTGTTCCTCCTGAGTACTCATGTAATTCATTTAATGTACCCAGACTGCAGCTGGCCAAATAACAGCAGGAAATGGTTTGGGTGAGCGTTGAGTTCAGCAGGGAGACAATAGCTAATGCTGGGACTAAAATGTGCGCACGCCCACACACACACACACACACACACACACACAATTTCTAAACTGTTATGTCAGATATATTAAGGCAGGAAAAGTTAGTTTAAACTCAGAGGAAAGCTATCTGTACAGTAGTTAGAGTTATTTCTTTGCTGCCATCACCTTGCTGGGTAGATTATTTTGTTATTTTGCTATTAATTCTTGTCTTATTTGATTACTTTATCATTGTGTAAAAGTTTTGTTTTCTCCCCTCTGATCTCATTCAGTCTGCTGTAATTTCCATTGTGAGCTCTACCTCATTTGCTGATCTGCATTGAATAAAGCTGTAGTTTCCCCAAATAATAATTTATGTATCTCATTTAAATGCACTGGATATCACAACCCTCTGTTGTCTCATTTATAAACTGATGTCTCTGAGTGCTCAAAATGGTTTCACACATGACATCAGCTTTCAGCTTAAAACTTGAGTTAAAAAAAAAAATCATTTTTTTACTAAATGGACACAAGTGTGATTTTTGTCCAATTCTCATAGGCTTTACCCTAGTTGTTCTATTCTATCTATTTTTTCTCTCAGACTGGGCAGATTTTAATCTGCAATCATGGTGCAGTGCAGCCTCCTACACATACTCACTCCATTGCTAAATTATTTTCATTATTAATCTCTAAGTATAACAGTACTCACTCCGTCGCTAACTTATTTTCATTATTAATCTCTAAGTAATTACAGTGTAGATAAGAGGAGCAGCAGTCAATGCTGGAGTGAACACGATACTACATTTCTCGAATAACAGTAACTGGACCTCATCTTGCATCTTGAGGTTCCCAGAACACAATCTGAATACCCATACCTATTAAAACAGAAACAATATCCTCCATAAATTCAGTACCGTTCATTCATAACAGCAGAGTGCTGGTTGATTTCCTGGAATACAAGTAGTGAGGTCTGATTAATAGGATGATACAACACTGAAGGTAGCCATTTAATCCACTTTAAAGGAGCCTCTCTATCAGAACCACTCCATTCTTTTCCCACAAAACTACAAATTTTTCTGCAAGTATTTGTCCTTTTTCCTCATAAGATATGGTTGGTGTAGTGGTTAGCACAACGTCTTCACAGCACTAGCTATCAGACCAGACGGGGGTTTGTATATTCTCTGGTTTCCTCCCACAGTTCAAAAATGTACCGAGGATGTAGGTTAATTGGGGGAAATTATTTGGCATGGACTCGTGTGCTGAAATGGCCTGTTACAGTGCTGTATGTCTAAATAAATAAAAATGACATTGCCCTGATCCACTGTTTCTTCAGGCTGAGCATTCCAGATTGTTACAAGTTGCTATATAATAGTTTCCCCTTCTGTTTTCTGGGTACTTTGCCATTCATGCCACATCTCTTTCTTCCATTACTGATCGTTCTGCCACTGAAACATTTGTACTACCTTAGAAGATTCAAGAACATCATGTTTCTTCTTAACTTTGTCTACCCTAATGACAAGTCTCTCCACGTCACTAAAGCTCTCCATTTAGAGGCTATGGAAGTCTGCATCTTTGGCATCCTAATGTACAGTATCCATATATAAACATAATGTCCAAGATATGCCACAACAGCATTTTTATTTAATCAGTCTTCTCAACTTGTCTGGTTATTTTCAAACAAGAACAGAAAATGCTGGAAGTCCAAAGATATGAAGTGAGAAACAGAGTTTCTATTTTAAGGTGATGATCTTGCATCAGGATTAGAAAAAAATTGCAAAGTAAAAACCAGTTTAATTCCGAGAAAGAATACTGCACGAACATCTACAGACACTGATTGACATAAAAGCACAATGTTGGAGAAACTCAGCAGGTCAAACAGAGTACTTTAAATTGCAATGATACCGATACATTACCAACGATTTGGGCTTGAGGCCTTCAAAAGTCCCTTGATATAGAGCTCAAGCCAGAAATGTTGGTTATGTATCTTTATCTTTGCTATTTACACTGTTTAACCTGCTGAATTTCTCCAACATTGTTATTTTAATTATAATTCTGAGAAAGATGGTAAGGATGTGGGATGTTTGGATAAGGGAAGAGAGAATACGACAAAAGCTTTATGATAGGGTGAAGACTTGAAGAATGATACCAATGGTGGTGGTACTGTCTGAAAGAGCATGGTGAAGCCTGTGGAATTAACAAATAGCCCTTCTGGGAGAGGTAACTAGAAGACAAAGTCTGAATTATCAGAGTAGAAGCAAGATTGAAAAGAGATATGAAGTACAAGACTGGAATGGCTAATTGGTTAATTAATGATAAGAACACTCTGCAAATATTATGTGTTGAGAAAAAAAGAAAGAACATTTCATGTCTGTGGCCTTTTACCAACCCTGACCTACTGAGTATGCCCAGTGTTTTCTTGCTTTACTTTAGACTTGCAGATTCTAATCCAGCTGGGTAAAATTACTAAAGTTGTTTTGAACTCTTTTACACATTCATTGTGAATTCATATATTCTGGTGGCCTTGATTTCAGGTGAATATCGAAAATCAACTTGCACGTCTAAAAAGGACACTGTCTGTCGTACCTGTCCATTCAACACATACAAAGAGGAATGGAGTAATTCATATGAATGCACACGCTGTGTGGGAACGTGCCAAGATCGTAAGTCTCTTTAATTTATCAGAAGGCAACTTAAACCAAGAGATTCAGATTCAGTAGAATGGAAATAACAGCTGACAGGTAGATAATGTTACAGAGAAATTCAGATTAAAAATGAACAATTTTTAAAATTGTTGGGCGCTACCAGTTGCCCCAATAATCACAGAGACAAAGACTGAGGGGAACAATAGGCTTTATTACACACAAGACTTGCTGGCCCAGGTCCAAGCTAGGGAAGTGCAGGGAAGGAAGAGGTGACTCGACCTTTATGGTCTGGGTCACAGGGGAGGAGTCTAGGAGAGGATGTCATCAGGAGGGCGGGCCAGCCCGTGTCTGTACTGGCCAGTACATACAATAAACCATGTCATTACAAAAATCTTCCTACTTGATTATTAATCCCTATTCCCCATAGCCTCTTTCATCTGGTGTGGAATTTATCATGCAGACCAGAACGTCAGGAGATTCAACTCGGATGTAACATGGGATTCAACTTCCCCCAGTAATTTAGATGGGGATGGAATGATCAGCCAGGGTCTCTCAAGATTCCTTAACAGTCATGTATACAAACTTTGTTTGCCCTATAAAGATGGGAAAGAAAACAAAAGAAAGTCCTTTCTGAGACATCAAGTATCTACGAGTCCGGTACCTCCTCCGATGCTGCAGAGCCTCCTGTCCAACTCAGTGGTAAACACAAGCTTCCAACTCACCCTCCCAAGCCCTTGTTTCAGAACCCCCCTCCCCCCAAGGCTGTCAATCCCCGAGGCCTTTTGGGAGCCCTGGTCACCATCAACACCCTCATAGATCTCGGTCCTAATACTTGGTTCCCAGAAGCCTGTCGACAACAGCCCATGGCCTGGTGTGAGGCCTTTAGCTGCCAAGCTGCACGCTGGTCTGCTGCTGTGGTCTACTGTGACGTTTCCTCTCCCAGCCTTTTCCTCAGCAGGGGAGGGGATGTTCCTCCTCTCTGGTGCCCTGCTGTTATCCCAGAGTTTCAGATGCCGCAGTCTCCCTGAATGTTTGATGTCAGGAAAACCTTGCCAGCCCCGTTCTATAGGCAGTATATCTGCATGGATTTTCAGATGGAATAGCCAGGCAGTAGAACCCTGTGGAAGAGTCGAGTAGCAGAACACCACTGTTACAGCAGCTATAAGCCATGCTATCGTCTTGATTTCTCTATACTTGCTGTTTATTTAAAACTGGGTCTATTGTGGTTGTGGGTGAAAACAATGTCCATTTGAAGCCCTCTCCAAATTTGAATTCCACTTACATGAATGTGCAGAATTTTCTCCTGGAAACATATTTGACAGTGTGGAGGGTGTGAAAGAATAAGGGGAAGGATGAATTTGAAACAAGTTCTGATTTATTGGAGACCAAGAGGATAGGTCCAACATTCCAGGAATGTGATTAATTTGTTACCTTTTTCTTGATGTCTTCTTGCATTTAGCTCTGCGACAAGTTCAAAACTGTACTCGAACGACAAGACAGATCTGCCAGTGTAAGCCTGGAATGTTCTGTAAAACTCAGACTCTTAACTACTGTGTACAGTGTGTTGAACACAGCCTTTGCAATGCTGGAGAATTCCTGACTGAAGCAGGTGCGGAAATCTAGGTCCAAGTCTTAACAAGTGTGGGGAGGGGGCGTTCCTGTACTTTGTGGGGAAAGTGCAATTTGATAAATTTGAACTCTGAAGAAAGAAGATGTTTAGACTGCATGGGGAAGTAATTGATAGATGGATGACATAAGGACGTAATACAGTTTCAGATGTCCCATCCACAAGGAATCAAACTTGCTAAATCAAAGTACAGTATCTGGAACCTATGAGGATTGGTAGATGCCGGATAAGTGAATTTTTCGGTTGCTTGAGTTTGCATGCTGTGTGATTGGTGAACTAATGTTTGGTGATTGGTGAACTAATACTCCTGTATTTTTTACCTATTTATTTTCCACATTTTTTTTGCCAGTTGCTTTAGGCTGTCAGTTGCTTGAATTCCAGATTACTGGGATTTTATTGTAGTAAATTTCTTGTTTACTGGTAGAGAATAGAGCTAGAAATTACTCAGTAGCTTGGGTTGATATAGGAATATACCAGTCCCAAATCAGTCCATGTACTCGACAGTGATGTCCTGTCAGATAACTCTGTAGGAACTATAGGGAATTATTGGATTATGGTTTATAATATTTGGGAAATATTTATTTCAGTTCAAGCTGAGGGAAGAGAACTTCATCCTTGAATCACTGGGAACCGATGCCTGTCTCCAGACAAATTCTGCTCTTTTTATCAAAAGTTTTGGGCGGCACGGTTACCCTGTTACACGCCGGTACATTTATCCTTCGATCCACCATATTGGACCATGCCACAGTCAATCTAAACTTCCAAAGAAAGGTGCCACAATTAGAATAGTGATTAACGACACGGATACTATTACAACACCAGCAATCAGGACCGGGGTTTGAATTGCATGCTATCTGTAAGGAGTTTGTATGTTCTCTCTGTGTCTGCGTGGGTTTCTTCGAGGGGCTCTGGTTTACTCCCACCATTTGAAACGTACCGGGGGTTATAGGTTAATTGGGCTCATGGGCCGAAGTGGCCTGTTTCCGTGCAGTATGCCTAAATTTAAATTTAAAAGATAAAACTTCCACGTAACATTATTTTTCTGCTGAGTTTATTGTTATCTCAGCAATTTAAGTTCAGGCAATGATTGCCCTTCTCCTGATTTCCTTTGTGCTTTATCACCAGGAACCTCTGCAGTGGACAATGTTTGCAGTCCCTGCCCTTCAGGCACATTCTCTGATGTGAAGTCTGTTTCTACCAAGTGCAAGCCGCATGCTAAGTGAGTGTGGGTTATTGGTCAGTTGCAGTGAATTGCTTCACTTCTATTTGGATCACAGTTTAGAGGTCTGTGACAGAAGGGGAGAGGGGGACCTTGCAGAAATAAGGAGCAAAGAACACAACAGGATTGGAATTCAAGGTGACTCTTTGCTGATGTGCTACTTTCAGTTTACAATAGATGCTATGATTAGTTTCAATTCTCTCTTCTTATGTTCCTGATCACCACCCCTGAACCTCTGGCAGAGAGGGTTAATATTCTTTGGGAATGTAAACAAGAAATTGGCAGATGCTGAGGTCTAGTGCAGTACACAGAAGTGCTGGAGAAACTCAGAACATCACACAGCATCCATAGAAAGCAAAGGGCAGTTGACACTTTGGACCTGAGTTGTCTTCAAGAGTGTTGAAAATCAGACTGCCTGACTCCAACACTTTTAGGAGTGGTTGCTTGGATAAGGAACACCAGACTTACTGGACACTATTGTAGAACTCATCGAAAGAACCAAAGACTTGTTGATCCAAACCAAGGCTTTTATTAGCAAAAGACAGGAGCTCTTCACAGGTGGCCGACCAGTCCGGAATGATCCGACCTGGCTAGGGACACAACCCTTTAAGGCCGAGACAGTAGGCGTGGCTAAGCTCTCAGCCAATCGCTGTAAGCACAGTCATTACAGTCTAGATACTGTAACTATATACATTGGTGATAGGTCTGTACTATTACAACTATGAAATAAGGGTTCATTGAATGCTCTTTCCACTGACTGGCAGGCACAACTGTGGTTGAGTCGTTGAGACTTACCATTGTAACAAGTCTCTATCGTGGATCTGCACAGCAGATTTGGAATAAAGTGCTGAAAGCAGCAGTGGAGAATGATGGGATCCTTTTGTCCAAAATCACCTGCTGCTCCTTCCCAGAGGTGCAAGTCGTCCGGTGGGTGATGGAGGAAGAAATTGTTGACACAATGTTAATGTATTAATGTGTAAAATTTGCAATGTTAGTGATATAAGCATTGCAGTCTCAGCAGCCAAAGGAAACATAATGAACTTAAGTTACTCCCATCCTGCCTATCCTCCTCACCATTCTGCACACTGCACTCTGTCCAAAACTAGTTCTAATTTACACCTGCATGTTCAATATTTGTTGTTGTTTCAGTGTCTCTGGTCTCCCCAGAGAGACAGTTCCAATAATGACCATTGACTTGGTATCATTTTGTTTCTGATGCCAACCCTCCTTTGTTCTGGACAAGATCATAACTAGTATTATCCATTCCCTATTGAATAATAGCCATGCTACTCCTCATCCTCTTTCCTGGTGAAAACATTTGCAATTTATATAATCTTGGCCTTCCACCCTGTCCAGCATGTTAATTGTTCTTCTCTGTCCTTTCAATAACTGTGTAATGACAACAGCTCACAGTGTTTCAGTGCATCCAGAGCAAATATTACGCAGATCATGGTACAGTGCAGAAATGGCCCTTCTAATATTAAATTTAACTTTTAAAAGTTAAAATTTAGACATAACAGATTCTTTCGGCCCACAAGCCCGTGCCACCCTGTTACACGCCGGTACATTTATCCTTCGATCCACCATATTGGACCATGCCACAGTCAATCTAAACTTCCAAAGAAAGGCACCACAGTTAGAATAGTGATTAACGACACGGATACAAATCTGGCGCTGTCTGTAGGGAGTTTGTACGTTCTCCCTGTGTCTGTGTGGGTTTCCTCCAGGTTCTTCAGTTTCCTCCCACTCTTCAAAATGTTAATTGGGTGTGATTGGGCAGCATGGGTCAAATATCCAGAATTGGCTTCTATCATGCTGTAAATAAAGTTTTAAAAAAATTAAATTTAAACTCATCCCATATACCTTCACGAGGTCCATAATTCCTCTGTTCCCTGCCTGGTCACCTATCCCTTAAATATCTGTTTCTATCATCTCCCCTCCCAGCATCTACCAAAAAATAACTTGCCTTGCACATCTCGTTGGGGCTGGGAGAAGCAGGTAGTTAGCAGTGTCACTTAAACAAATCAACTGGTTATTTGGCTGAAGTATTTACAAATATTCTAACATTTTGATCATTATGAAATAATGTAAATAGAAAAAGAATTCTGATTATGCGCATCATTTTGGAAAAGGCACGTAGAAAGTAGAGTGGGAAGGTTCATATATTCGGTGAAGTCTGACCCTTGGTTGGTTTATACAATATGTGGAGCATTATTAATGTCTCTAATCCTCCACCCCCTTGCACCATCCCTGCCATCTCCATGAGTAGTTGCAGTGTGTTGCCTGCTTAGTCTAATCCTACAAGCCTTGACTCAACATTTCTCCAGGTTCTGGATATCCAACATTCAATATCCAATTCAGAACCATGATATGCTGTTCGAGGGTAAAGTTTGCCACATAATTCCATTTACTAACAGAACTTTTCTCTTTGACTTTTTTAAGATGCATCAAATTGATAAAAAATGGCACAGCAACTGAAGATGCAGTGTGCGACAAACCTATCCACTTAGTAACCAGCATCCTACAGTTCAGCACAAACAAATGGAACCAGTTCAAGGTATCCACATCTTCACCAATCAGAGTTCTCATCCACTTGACCACTCCAAGGGTAGATCACCTGACATTATCCACTGCACTTCCGTCACACAAAGGAACCAGTAAGTCAATACAGCTTCTCTCTTTCTCCCCTTCGAGGCAGACAGCCGCCTCTACCATTTCCTCAGGGCCCCCTTTGGTGCCACCAAAGGCGTTTCCATCTTCCAATGGGAGATGGACTGGATGGTAGATCAAAACGACTTGCACGCCACCTGCAAGACCATGACGTGAACCTCCAGAAATTCCTTACCTCCGTCAAACACCTGAACCTGACCTACAATAAGGACATGTGTTTTCAGCACGTCGTGGAGAATGGGGTCATTGGTCCCAACCCCGACTGCATGTGGCCTCTGCTGGACCTCCCCCTTCCCCCCAGTCTCAAGGCCCTGAAAAGGTGCCGAGGATTCTTTTCTTATTACACCCAGTGGGTTCCAAATGATGTGGATAAAGCCCACCCCCTTATCAGGTCCACCTCCTTCCCCCTTACAAATGAAGCATGAGCAGCTTTCTGCCGCATAAAGGAGGACATCACAAAAGCCGCAATGTATGTGGTAGATGAATCTTCCCCTTTTCCAGGTGGAGAATGAGCCATCCGAGTTCGCCCTGGCTGCCACCCTTAATCAGGTAGGCCGCCCCGTTACCTTTTTCTCCTGCACCTTCCAAGGCCCTGAAGTCTGACACTCCTCTACAGAGAAGGTTCAGGTGGTAGTTGAGGCAGTATGGCAGTGAAGGTACTAGCTGGCCGGCAGACATTTTACCCTGCTCATGGACTAATGGGCCGTGGCTTTCATGTTCAACAATAAACAGCGGGGTAAGATAAAGAACCATTAAATTTTGAGATGGAGGATTGAGCTCTCCACCTACAATTATGACATCCTGTACCATCTGGGGAAACTCAATGAGCCCTCAGATGCCCTGTCACGAGGGACATGTGCTAGCGCACAGATGGATTGCCTCAAAGCCCTCCACAATGACCTCTGCCACCCTGGTGTCATGAGATTTTTTCACTTTATCAAATCTCGGAATCTGCCATACTCTATTGGGGATGTCAGAGACATGAGCAGTGACTGCAGGGTCTGTGCAGAGTGCAAGCGGCACTTCTACCAACTGGACAGGGCGCACCTGGTAAAAGCCACATGCCCCTTTGAACATCTGAGCATGGACTTCAAGGGTCCCTTCCCCTCCACCAACCACAATGCATACTTCCTCATGGTTATTGACAAGCATTTGCGGTTCCCCTTTGCCGTCCCCTGCCCTGAAATGACCACCATTGCAATCATAGGGGCCCTGCACAACCTGTTCGGGTATCCATCGAACATCCACAGTGACCGGGGGTCCTTGTTTATGAGCGACAAGCTGCACCAATTCCTGCTGGCCAGGGGTATCGCCACCAGCAGGACCATGAGTTACAACCCCTGGGGAATGGTCAGGTAGAGAAAGAGAACGGCACTGTGTGGAAGGACATCCTTGTTGCCCTAAAGTCCAGGGGACTGCCTGCCTCTCACTGGCAGGAGGTCCTTCCAGAGGCGCACCACGCCACTTGATCTCGACTATGCACTGCTACTAATGCTACCCCTCTCAAAGGAATTTTCTCTTTCCCCAGGAAGTCTGCGTCGGGGACCACCCTACTCTCCTGGTTGATGTCCCCAGGGCCAGTCCTGCTATGAAAACATGTGAGGAGCCATAAAACTGACCCCCTGGTTGAAAGGGTTCAGCTCCTCCACGCAAACCCCCAATATGTATATGTAGCCTACCCAGATGGGTGCAAGGAAATGGTCTCCATCTGGGACCTCGTGCATGTGGGGGCCACAGACGAGATACCCACTCTTCTGTGGACACTCAATATGTACCGTTGCACCCTCCCTCCATTTGTCACTCCCACCGAGCTGACACACCCCCAGCAGGCCGACAGAGCGCTGGAGGTCCGGGACGAGACTGTGTCCCCAGCCACAATCCTACAACTGGTGCTCCACTGGTCAGTACGGATGATTAAGCTACCAGACCAGCTTAACTGTAAGACTTTGTGCCCCATGTCACAAAGACAATAAAAAAAAGGGGTGAATGTGCTGAACTGCTGTATTCCTGTTTACCCGGTTCTGCTTCGTCCTGTAACTGTACCTGAGGCCCTCCCTCTTTTGACCTTTTATACTTTCCCCAAAAAGCCCAGGTCACGGCACAAGATGAGGTCCTTGTCCATTGTGAATAAAAAGCCTGTAGATCAGTGACTCAGTCTCGGCCTTTTGTTTACTGCGCGGCAGTGATTGACTTGTCAGATGTGTGTTCCTGTCTCCCTTTTTTCTCCTTCCATTACTGTTTTGCTTTCTCCATTTAGCTTTCTCCCCTCCATTTGTCTTTTGTACTACTCCTTCTCCAATTATATCAGTCGGTCTCAGTCTCTCTTTGAAGCTATCTCTGTCACATTGTTGGTCATAAGGT
This sequence comes from Narcine bancroftii, assembly GCF_036971445.1. Lineage (NCBI taxonomy): Eukaryota > Metazoa > Chordata > Chondrichthyes > Torpediniformes > Narcinidae > Narcine > Narcine bancroftii. Next base: position 155,029,579 of record NC_091470.1, on the reverse strand, counting down.
GCATGTGACCATCTCACATACTTGGTTTTTCAATCACTTATCTGTCACGTGCACCCACTTTCCCCTGTGTGCTGTTTTTCTCTAAATTGCACACGCTCTTTCTCTCTTGCTCTGTGTCTCTGTGCTATCAGACCCTCTCTAGCTTCTCCATTGGAACGCACGGCTCTCTCCTATCCTCTGAGACTTCTGACACGTTGGATTTCTATCAATCCCTTTTGCAAGCCCTGTGTGCCTTTCTCTCTCTTTCCCACTCTCCCAACCCCCACCGACCTCTCATGCACTCAGATTTGATGCATCTTTTTGTTTGTTTGTTACAGAACAGATGGTTAATCTACTTTTGATCATTGGATTGGTCCTGGGTTTTCTGCTGATTCTCATCAGCTCCAGTTTGTTGGTCAGCCACAAGAGCTGTTTCAAACGTCTACTGTTATCCAATAAAACTAAGGGTGAGAATGTTCCAGCCACATTGGTCTCTTCCTTTTCTTTTTGTTCATTTCTCTTATCATGTGTCGTTCTTCAAACCCCACATCCCATCCCTCAACCTTACCTACCCATCAGATCCCTTGAGTCTCAATATCTTTTCTCATATATTACTTTTTAACACATGAATTTAATCCCCTTTTCTCTTGGAATCTCTTTCTTGGATCTATTTTCTCAATTACCTTCACAATTGGATTTGTCTCCTCTTGTCCAAAGAATATAAATTGGTATGCAAGATTACTGTGTAGAAATTAAAGCGAACTCTCCCTCACCCTCACTAATCAGAAATACTTTCTGTCTCTCTGTCAGGTTCCATCTACATCATGAGCCCTTGCACAGTGTATGTGGGACTGGAGTCTGGTGATTGTGTCAGCCCAGATCAGAAAGATGCCATTGCTAAAACTCCTGAGTCCAACATCCACTTCCCTCAGCAAGAATCTACGAAGAGTACGGAAGAGAGCCATACATTCCCAGTGGAGGAGGAGGGGAAGATTTTCCATGACTCGGTACCTGCAGCTGATTGCTAACAGCTGGAATAAGTTCAACCGCACTGACTGGCAAAGCACGTCGACAATGGAAGTTCACGTTCAAAGGAGATGGGATCTCTGGGTGGTAGTACTGATCTCATTATTGGCGTGTGAGAAGAATCCAACCTATCAATTTGAATGTCAGATCAAACTGTAAATTTAAACTCTGACTTAAACAGTGGAGAATCTGGTTGACTGCAGCTGGCCTTGAGACGAATTTGCCTTCATGGTGACTGTGAGAAATCATTGCTGGCTGTGAAAATTCTTTACTGGCTGTGAGTCCCTTGAGCCAGGCTGTGAGAGCCTAGTATTGGAGAATAGCCCCTAGTATAAGTACAATCTAGGCCCACTCCAGATTCCTTGACCACTAGTGATGAGCCCTTTGATTCTTGTGACAAGATTCCAGCCTTTATGGTGAATCCCATTTTCAGCACACATGGTGAACACCCCTTGGTACCCGTGCTGAGCCTCTGCTACCAGTATTGAATTGTCCATTTTGGTGTTGAGTTGCTGACTTTGGGAGTCGTTCCAGTTCATGCTTTGCTAGAAAAGCCTCTTTTATTAACTTTCTTTGTATTGTGACAGAGTATATAGATATGTTTTTGGGAGATAAATTGGGAAAGGTTTCTTGGAGTAAGTTGCTTACAAACACTTTAAAACCAATCTTATTTAAAATACTGGAGCTCTGCCCCATGCTAGACATATCGGGGCCTCAGAGCTTTTGCAAGAGCTTTGAAGAGTGCTCAAGAGACTTCACCAATGGATTGTTGTTTACAAAGAGCAACAGATGAAAGATCTTGCTGGAGTCACAGATTGTCTAGAACTTATTGTTCTAGGAGGGTCATGTGGTTTTGAAACCAGAGAGAGAGAGGCAGAGATCAATTCTGCAATGTTACAGTCGGTAACAGCAGCTGGGACTGGAACAGGACATGCTGGCAAGCTTATGGAAAGCTCATTTGTAAGACAGCCTGGTAAAAGCACTTGTGGTTCATGCAAGAAGAGAGGACTGGCTGTTTAATGTTTCACTTGGAATAAGAGAAACAAAAAGAAACTCTGTAATAACCTGAAAGAAAGAGGTTATCATCTGGAGAACCCTGAAGGGGCATTTCTTCAGCAAGGCATTGGAGTGGCTGATGGAAGTACATCAGTTGTTGATGTCCTGGATGTCGTAGACTGACTATTGAAGAAATGGATTTCAGGCTTGCTTTGAGTGATTTAATTCAGATTCCAACTGCATGTGAGAGATGAAGAATTGTAAGCCTGTATAGGAGTGTCGCACTTCCCGAACTGCCAGATGTTGGTACTCAGCTCACTGTATAAAACAAACCTCAAGGCACTGCACTGGATGTACATAAACCTGTTGTAATTCTATTGTTATCAACACCCTCTAGTGGATAAATGAACAAATAAAAATGTCTTCTTTTGTGTGGCAGCAAATGTTTTAACTGTTTAATTATTTTGTTTTTTAAAACTATTTCTGAATGTATTGAATGGTGCCTGCTATGATAATTGGTGGCAAAGATGAATGAAAACTAATCAGAATGTTTTCAGAAGTTGTGCTTTTCTCCTGAAAGATTTTCTTTGGAGTTGTGGAACAGCTTTTTTGCTGAAATCAAGTGGAATTTTATTGAGTTATTCCTTTATACTGCCATTATTTGTATTGTGACATAGTCAGGCCAACTTGACCTCATTTTGTAATTGTCCCAGTGGGTTATGGATTGAATTTGTAGAAAAGGTTGGATAATTTTTTTTGCTTCAAATGATATTGCAGAAGAGAAGAAATTATTTGTTTGGCACTCATATTTAGGCACTAAGACATAGAAATTCAGCTTCACGTGATCAAAGAGTTAGTTAAATAAAATAATACCCTGCCCCCAGTCCTGCAGTTAAAGGCGTTTCAGTTTTAATGGGTGGAATCAACATCCAGAAATTGTTGTGCACTTGGTCCCAGATTGGGGATAGATTGTTGTTCATTCTGGGCACACCCTTGATTTGATTGAAATATTACAAGATAGCATATTTTATGGAATTTGTCAAGTTTGTAGTTAGTGATTAGTGATAAGAAATAAATTCTGGCAGATATTCAATACTGTCCAGATAATGGAGATCAGACCAACATTATCACTTAGCAAAGATTCAGAGTGTTAATTTCAATCTACACAATCTTCTATGAAAGGAAAGAACAGCCTTTAAAAAAAAAACCCAGATTATTGTTGAGCAAGATCCAGATTGAATTAGTAAGTGGAGTTAAAGGGAGACTTGTAATACTGCGGTTGTTCATCAGACATCACTTCTGGAATTCAGCGCCGTGGCTGTGGTTCCTGTTTGCATTAAGGTTGTGATGAGGTCTGGAGCAGAATAATCCTGGCAAAATACAACCTGAGCATTGGTGAAAAATGTATTGATCAGTGAGTGTCAATTGAAAGCAATGTTGACAATTTATTATCCTAGATAGGCGTGAAAATAATATTCATGTACTGACTGCGTATAGTTTGCAGTTACTGACTAGGTATCAATCGACTGGGCACAGTTTCTGGGGACTCTTTGGACCAGGTCTAGAACTTTGACAGTTAAGTGAAGTGTGGATACCTGAACAATGCATGTACTTTCTGTAAAAGGTGAATGAGGTGAACAATAGTCTCGCTTCCTCATTTGTGAATTATTGAGATCAGATCTCACCTCTGGAATTCTAACTGATGCTGCCTGGCCTGCTGAGTTCCTCCAGCAGATTGTGTTTTCTTTTTGATAAAAATTGGAACTGTGCTTTATGCTAACAAAGAGCAGGATTGTTTGTGGCGGCAATCCAATGGGCTCGAAATACCTCCGTCTGTTACACAAGAATGAGGAGAGGGTTTAAATATATTTCCAGCCTTGGCAGAGGGTACAAGAATGGAATAGAGATCAAAAATGGTGGTGCTGCCAGAGCCGCTGGTGTGGCACACGGAGAGCAGGGAGCAGAGACACAGCGCTTCCACTGGTCCAACCATGCAGTCCGACTGCCGTCAGCTCCACACAGCCTGTGAATGGAGTTGACGGTGGTTTTATTTAAAAATTATGTGACAGTACCTGAGGGGTGGCAGACTCCAAGGTGCAGAGGACTGGTGCGGGACACCAGAAAACAGGGAGAAAACCCTGTTTGAGAGGAAGAGGCAGAGGAGATGACCCATAGGGCAATGACTACGGTGGCAGAGCAGTGAGGGGTTCTGCGCCTGAAGAATACAGGCTGTTGGTGACTGCAGGCAAGAAACCTACACAGGCTGCTGGTGATTGTGGTTGAGGGATTCACACCCGGCGCCAGACAACTGGAGTCTGGCTCGAGAATGGCTGATATCTGGGGTACCAGATATTGCAACTGGGAGGCGAGAGGGTGCTGAGTTTTGGCATCACTCTGTTAGGCCTGTGCGAGCTGTGTGTAGTCGAGACCGGGAGCTAGCGTGTTGATGGCCGGGCAGGAGAGCGCGTCAGCGACTATGTTGTCCTTACCTGTCCTGTGCCAGATGTCTGTTGTGAATTCCGAGACGTAGGACAGGTGGCGCTGTTGCCTGGCTGACCACCTGTCCTTGGTCATCAATAGTGCTTGGGTGAGGGGCTTGTGGTCGGTAAAGATGGTAAAAATCCTGCCCTCTAAGAAATATCGAAAATGGCGGATGACCAGGTACAGCGCCAGGAGCTCCTAGTCGAACGCACTGTATTTGAATTCGGGAGGCCACAACTGCCTGCTGAAAAAGGCTAGCAGGCACCACTGTTCATCCAACCACTGTTTGAGCACCTCTCTGACCACCGTGGCGGAAGCATCGACTGATCGTGCCTTGTGTGCTTCCGGGCGCGGGTGCACTAACAAAGTTGCCTCAGTGAGGGCCCGGTTCATCGCTGTGAAAGCCTCGTCTGCCCCCCCCCCCGAACAGGCCAAGGTCTTCTCCTTCGTCGCTATCACCGCAGAGGGCACATGATGCGGGTGGCGTTGGGGATGAATCGATGGTAAAAGTTCACCATCCCCACAAATTCCTGTAGCCCTTTGAGGGAGGAGGGCTTGGGGAAATGTTGGACGGCTGCCACCTTCTCTGGTGCTGGAGCTGCCCCAGACGCTGTGATGGTGTGCCCCAGGAACTGCAAAGTTTGTTTTCCGAACTGGCATTTGGCCTTGTTGACTGTGAGGCTGAATTCTGCCAGCCGGGAGAACTGGGTAAGGAGATGGGCCTTGTGCTCTTCGCGAGTGCGCCTAGCTACCATGATGTCATCTAGGTAGATAAAGACAAAATCCAAATCTCTACCCACTGTGTCCATGAGGTGCTGGAATGTCTGGGCGGTGTTCTTCAGGCCGAATGGCATGCGGAGAAACTCGAACGAGTTGAAGGGGGTTATAATGGTGGTCTTTCCAATGTCGTTGGGGTGGACTAAGATCTGGTGGTATCCACCAGCAGGCTGTGAGCCCTTGGGAAGTCAGCCCCCAACACCGTGGTGCTCACCGAGGCCAGGACGAACCTCCAAGTGAACTCTTCCCCGATCTGCGCCAAAGGTTTTGATTGTAGAGCCATTGGCAGTCCGCAGGGTTGGACCGGGGGTTCGAGTCCGTGTTTGCAGCGCTGTGGGAGGAAGGACGCTCAGCTCTGTCCCTGTGTTGATTCGGAACCAGCGGCCTGTGGATCTGTCTTAGATGTAGAGGAGGAGGCTGTTCACGTGGCCAACCGTCGCAGCCATCAACGGCGGTTGGCCTGGCTGTTTCCCTGGAAATTGCAGGGCTGGCGGCACGCAGGCTTTAGCCGCCCCCCCAGCGCTGATGGTAGAAGCACAACAATGACTGGGCTTCTTTGGGCTTGCCCTTGGGGGAATCTTGCTGACGACAGGACGTCGGCTTGGAGACCTGGCTGAGTGCTGCCTCGTTCTCCTGCTTAGCTCGCCAGAGGGCATCTGCCCAGGTTGCTGCCTTGCAGAGGTTGGAGAAATCCTCTTCAGACAGATGGAGCCGAATGTCCTCTGGCATCTGCTCTAGAAAGATCTGTCTGAAGAGGAAGTACGGCTCATGATCCTCTGCAAGGGCCAGCATCTTGTCTATGAGGGCTGAGGGGCTGCAGTCCCCCAACCCGTCTGGACGTAAGAGTCTGGACGCAAACTTCCCCAGGAGCAGATTTTTTTTAAATATAATTTTTTATTTTTCACCCTGTGAACCATATCCAACCAAAATTTCTCATTAAATATACCCAGTGGCTTTTTTTCCCTTTTCCCCCCCCCTACCTTCCCTCCCTTGCTCCTTCCCACTCCCCTCCAAAACCAATAAATATTCAACATATACAATACAATAAAACCATAAAACAATGTCTTCACACAATGAAAAGTAAACAAAAAAAATGCGACATCTGTTTTTACACACTGAATCAAATCGTTTTGTCTTCTTATCATTTTAGGGGGTAGAGATCTGAGGCAAACTCTCTCTGTTATGTTTCATGTATGCTTCCCAAATTTTTTCAAATAATGTGACTTTATTTTTTTAAATAAATAGCGGCGGCTACATTGCTCCTGCAATATCACACATAACCAGATGGGTTGAGCTCAGTGAGCAGACTAGTTTATGCAGGCTGCTGGGCTGCACTTATACTCCTAGCACGGACCTGGCTGAGAACCGCGCTGGAGGGCGCTGATGTCACCCGGGCTTCATGTGGTCCCCCAGTGCGGGTTTCTGAGCCCCGTGCTGGAAGGAAGGGAAACCCCCGACAGTGCCATTTTGGCCGGCTGCCCAAAATGGGGCCAGTTCGCCACAAAGTTTCCCCACAAAGTGGGGGCAGTTCGCCTCCCTTGTGGTGAGCTGCCACACAGCCCCCCCCAGAACTGGCACCAATGTCCTTTTTTGCCGGGCAGCCTCCCTTCTTGGGCTGGGCAACGATCACGGGCTCGGTGGGATCATGGTGCGCTGGCTTCAGCCTGTCCATGGTAAACAGCTCCCGCCTGCTGCCCATGTCCAGTGTGAATATCAAGCCGGAATGCTGTACAACCCTGTATGGTCCCTTGTAGGGTCGCTGCAGAGGTGCTGCGGTTGGGCTCAGCGGAACGAAAATGTACTCCACGGAAAGCTGTTCACCGGGAACGTGAGACGGGCAGGTACCATGTCTGGGCGGCGGTGGGGGTTTGAAGGAGTCCAAGTGTACCCTGAGGTGAGAAAGTAGTTCGTGCGGCGACCACTGGGGATTGTGAGATGCATTGAAGAACTCACCAGGTAGTGCCAGCGGCACACCATAGACCAGCTCAGCTGATGACGCCTGCAGATCTTCCTTGGGAGTGGAGCGGATGCCCAGGAGCACCCAAGGCAGTTCGTCCGTCCAGTCAGGACTGGTGAGGTGGGCCATGAGCGCTGACTTAAGGTGGCGATGCAGATGTTCGACCAGTCCATTGGCCTGTGTGTGGTAGGGCATGGTGCAGTGTAGCTGGATCCCCAACTTGTTGGCTAGTTGTGCCCAGAGCGCAGGTGTGAACTGGGTGCCCCGATCGCTGGTGAGGTGAGCTGGGACACCAAACCAGGCGACCCAACCATGCCAAAGTGCTCGGGAGCAGGAATCGGTGGAGGCGTCTGGCATCAGGAAACTCCTTCGCTACTTGCAGCTTGTCAGGTGGGAGCTGGTATGTCTTGGTGTGAACCGGCGGGCCCTGGGTGGGGATGTGGTGGAACACCCCGTGGCGTGGTGAGGCAGTGAAGAACTGTGGCTTGAGAAGTGTCGGGAACTCGTCCAAGATCACTGGAACTCATCTCTAGGCATGCTGATCGTGGTCATCTGTGGTTGCTCCGAGCAGGAGGCGTCAAGGCGAACAGTCTGGAAGGTATGGGTGTCCACCAGGTGCCTACCTCAAATGTCCACCAGAAGCCTGTGTGAGAGGAGGAAGTCTGCATCCAGGATGGCAGTCGGGAGGGATGAGACGGTGAACCTCCACGCAAAGTTCCTTTGGCCGATCTGGAAGTGGACTGTCTTGTCTCCATACATCTGGATTGCTGTTGCGTTGGCCGCACGGAGGGGAGGTCCACGAGGTCAGTTCCTGGATTCGATGGCCGTGGTTGGGATGATGCTGATCTGGGCTCCAGTGTCAATGAGGAACCGCCGGCCTCTGACTGAGTCCCGCAGGTGGAGAAGGCTGTGTCCTTGGCCAGCCGCTGCAGTCATTAACAATGGCCAGCCTGCTCATTTCCCTGGAATGAGGAGGGTTGACAACACTTTTGAGCCTTGGCTCCACAGAGCTGGTGGTAGAAGCAGAGGCCTGAAGTGGATGCTGTGGCCTTGGTTATGCTCGGGGGACCCTGCAGGGGCCGATACTCTACCGCAGTGGTAGGGGCGGCCTTGGGGTGATCGTACCCATGCCTCATGACCTGCTGGACCACTGAGCCTTCCAAGAATCGTGTGAGCCATAGCTCTTGGGCCTTCTGGGCAACCTTCCTCGGGTCGGTGAAGCTCTCCTGGACCAGCAGCAGCTGGATGTCCCCAAGCATATGTTCGAAGAAGATGCGCTCGAAGAGTGGGCATGAGCTCACCCATGAGCGCGAGCATCTCGTCCATCAGTTCCATTGGGGACCTGTCCCCCAGGGCGTCGAGGTGCTGCACCCGAGCAGCACGCTGATGTCGGGATAATCCGAGGGACCCGGTAAGCACTCGCTTGATTGTCTCGTATTTGTCCTTTGCGGGTGGGTGCTGAACAAGGTGCAGCATGTATCTGGCGGTGGCCTGGTCCAGGGCAGCAACCACATGGTAGAATTTGGTTGTGTCGGACAAAATCTGGCAGAGGTAAAACTGGGCCTCCGCGTAGATGAACAAGGCCTCTGGCTCCTGAACCCAGAATTCAGGCAGTTTTATGGCTATAGTGCTGATCCCAGGCTCGCTCATGATGGGTTCAAACCAGTCGGGGTCACCAATTGTAGCAGCGGCTACACTACTCCTGAAAGAACACACACAACCAGACGGGTTGAGCTCAGTGAGCAGCCTAGTTTATTGCAGGCTGCTTGGCTGCACTTATACTCCTAGCCCAGACCTGGCTGAGAACCGCGCTGGAGGGCGCTGACGTCACCTGGGTGTCACATGGTTCCCCAGCATGGGTTTCTGAGCCCCATGCTGGAAGGAAGGGAAACGCCCAATGGCGCCATTTTTGGCCAGCTGCTCTGCCGCGTGGCTTTCAAGCGGGGCTGGTTTGCCTACCTTGTGGTAAGCCACCACAATATGTTATTTTTTCCAATGGAATACATTTATTCATTTCCATGTACCATTGCTGTACTCTCAGGCTCTCTTCCATTTTCCAAGTTGACATTATACACTTTTTTGCTACTGCTAAGGCTATCATAATGAATCTTTTTTGCGCTTTATCCAATTTGAGGCCTAATTCATTACTTCTTATGTCACTTAAAAGAAAGATCTCTGGATTTTTTGGTATGTTATTTTTTGTGGTTTTATTTAATATCTAATTTAGATCTTCCAAAATGTATTCACTTTCGTACATGCCCAAATTGTATGTATTGTTGTTCCCATTTCCTTCTTACAGCGAAAATATCTATCTGATAATGTTGGATCCCATTCTTTTAACTTTTGAGGAGTGATATATAATGTGTGTAACCAATTATACTGTATCATGCGTATCCTTGTGTTTATTGTTAACTAATATGGCTACATCTCTAGCTTTTGAATTATATGATGCTGCCGCTACATATCCTACCCAGTCTCTCTTTAATTTGTTATGTTCCGACATAATGCTTCAGTTAGATGCATTTCCTGCACAGATGCTCTATCTAATTTTTTCTTTTTTCAGTAAATTTAATAGCCTCTTCCTTTTAATTTGGTTATGTATTCTAGTCATATAGTTCAACGTGGCCATCTTGTATCTTGTTTACACCTCTTTTCCACTTCCTAACCACCTCCATTCCCCTTTTTCCCTTTCATCTCTCAGTTTTACTTTTTAAAAATTAATGTATGACAATACATTTAAAACATTAAAATACTTCAATTCCAACACCCAATATTACCTTAACCTCAAATGACCCCCCCCCCCTTCTCTGAGTTGCCCCTTATCCCTTGCTGGGCAATCACAACTTCCCTTTCCATTTGGGTTGCGATCTTGTTCACAAGCACCAACTGATTTTGCAGTGACGGTTATTCTCTCCCCCCCAAACTCCGCCAGAAAACACTTTTTTTTACACATAAAACAAAGCTCTCCCTTTTTTTATCCCTTCCTTCCTTCCTTCCTCTCTCTTTTCCCTCCTTAGTTCTTTACATATACATTGTTTTTACATCTTTATATATACTTTATCACCTTCATTCTTATTACATCTCTTCATCTCTCTTTCTGTCCTGCATAGGCTCTGCGAATTCTTGTGTTTCCTCCGGATCCAAGAACAGTCTGTTTTGCTCCCCGGGTATAAATATTTTAAGCACAGCTGGATGTCTTAACATGAATTTATAACCTTTTTTCCATAGAATTGATTTTGCTTTAAGAGTTCAAAACTTACATCTGGGTAAAAAAATATTTTTTGACCCTTGTATTCCAATGATTTATTTTCTTCTCTTACTTTATTCCTTACCCACTCCAATATATTTTCTCTTGTCGTATATCTCAAAAATTTTACTAAGATGGATCTTGGTTTTTGATGTTCCTGTGGAGCCACTATGGCTCCCTGTTCCTTCTTTCTTTTCTTCTTTTTTTTTCTCCGTTGTTTTTACTTTTTCCTTCTTGGGTGCCATCTTCTTTCTCTTCTCTGCAATCTTGACTTTTTTTCTGGAGAGGGCTGGTTTTACCCTACCGGCCACTACTCCAACATATGACTCCTCCCCAGGAGCAGATTCTTGAGGGCTGTGTACTTTTCGGTTGCTGGTGGCTGATGGATGATATCGTCCACCCTCACCGCTGGGTCCTGATCGAGGGCATCCACGACATGGTAAAACTTGGTGGTATCAGCCGTGATGTTGCGGAGGTGGAATTGTGCCTCCGCTTGGCTGAACCACATCCGTGGGCAATGTGGCCAGAAAGGGTGAAGTTTGAGGACTAACATGTTAACTTCTGACATGTCCATCATTGGTTGGGTCCAGGAGGTCGTCTGGGCCCATCAGGGTCACCAGTGTGGCACTTTGAGGAGCTGAAGTAAATCGCTGCTCCCTCATCGATGGTCGTTAATGACTTTTTATTCAAATTCCGCGCACCCCTTTAGGGCAGCATGAGCTCAGTCACCTGGTGCATTGTGACATCATAATCGCTGCCCAGGGCGCGCGCTGGAAGGGATGCTGGAGTCTAGAAGAAACCCCTGATGACGCCATCTCCTAATGGCTGCCCCACCTCATGGCGATACAAGTGGGGCCGGTTCGCCATTCGGCTGTGTGCCGCCACAGGACTTTTATTTTGCTTCTCTTTCTCTGACTGTAAAAGACCATTTCTGTCGATACAAAATCTGTCTGTTTTGTGGTAGGTAAAAGCAAATTTCATGTAATAATGTATTGTTTTTATTACATGACAATAAAGGAATCTTGAATCTTGAGAACAAGATTAAGAAATCCATTCATTCTTCAGACCACTGTATCTATCAATGGATCAGTTTTTTTTCTGCATCGACACAGGTGAAATACTGAAAGAAGCCAGTAGGGGTCAGACAAAATCAATTTAGAAATCTGATGCTCTCAGACAGTTAAATTCCCTTCACTGTCATCTCCTCCCATTCATCCTCAGTGCCATTTTGAACAATGACCACAAAAACAAGTTGAAAGAGAGTTAGCAAACAAATCTTAACACAAAATTTGCTGATGACACCATAGTTGTCGGCAGAATCACAAATGGCATTGAGGAAGCATCCAGGAGGGTGATAGATCAGCTCGTTGAATGGTGTAACCACAACAACCTTGTGCTCAACATCAGCAAAGCCAAGGAGATGATTGTGCACTTCAGGAGGAAGTGAGGGAAACGCGACCCAGTCCTCATTGAGAGCTCAGTAGTAGAGAGGGTCAAGAACTTCAAATTCCTGGGTGTCAACATCTCCAAAGATCTGTCCTGGAGCCTTCACGTTGATGCAATCACAAAGAAGGCCCACCAGCAGCTATACATTGTGAGGTGTCTGAGGAGACTCAGTACATCACTGAAGACTCGTAAACTTTTACAGGTGTACCGTGGACAGCATTCTGACTGGTTATATCTCTACCTGATATGGAGGCGCTAACTCTCAGGACAAAAATAAACTCCAGGGGGTTGTGAACTCGGTCTGTGACATCACAGGCACTAGACTTTCACTCCATCGAAGACATCTACACGAGGTGGTGTCTTAAAAAAGCAGCTTCTATCCTCAAAGACCCCACCACCCAGGCCATGCCCTCTTTGCTCTGTTACCTTTGGGGAGAAAGGTACAGGAGCCTGAAGATAAGTACTCAGCGGCACAAGGACAGCTTCTTCCCCGCTGCCATCAGATTCCTGAATGAAGAATGAACCAAAGACACTGCCTATTATTTGTTATTTGTTATTCTTTTAGGGTAATGTTGTAAGATGGTTGTAATATGAATGTTTGCTCTCTGATGCTGCTGCAAGACACCGATATACATGACTTGTTCACGTCAATAAATCCTGATTCATGAGACATTGGGACTGCACAAAAGAGCTTGCTTTGAGATGAGTAAGACACAAAAGTCGGTCGTGGCTGAAATAAAACTACAAAGCTGGAGAAACTCAGCAAGTCAAACAGTGTGCTTTCTATAGCAAAGATAAAAGTACATAGCCAATATTTTGGGTTTGAGCCCTTGATCATGGTTCTGCTTGCTTTCAGAAATAGTGATGCCTTTGAAGAAAAAGAGATAGTGCAGCAGAATATTTCAAGGGGGGTTTCCAGAAGGTAATGCTTAGGTGGCTGAAAACATTTTTGCCTGTGGTAGCAAAATTAAAACTAGATTATGTTCGAGTGCTTGGAATCGGAGTTGGAAGAAATATTGGAGGGTTTTATAAGTTGGAAGAAGTTGAAGAAAGAGAGTGATTGTGTGGAAGCAGAGGATGTGTGGGGATTTGGAAACAGATGAGAAGTGTAAAGATCGAAGAACAACTGGATGGGGAGGCTGCATGGTCAATGAGAACCGAGTGGATGGATACATCTGCAGGGAACTCATGACCACAGGTGATGGGTGGAAAGAGAAAAAGAGGTCCTTCAACTCAGAAAACCACAGCATGTGCAGATGCTTCAGAGGTGTCAAAGTCATCTAAAGTGTGAATACTCACAGCCCCACTCAAAAACAGATGAAATTATCAAAAGGAGAAAGGAAATCCATCCCCTGGAAGGAACACTTTGAAGACCACTACTTTGTCCATCATGTCAACACTATTCTACAGCAACCTATTTGTCCAGCTTTACCACCACTCATAAACTTCAAGGAATTCTGAAATATGGGCAGTGAAGAATCCAAGACCTCAATTCACAACTTCAGTGACAACATTAATGAAGAAAGGTACATGGGAACCTCAGACATACCATAATTGTAATCACATCCTAAAGCAGAGACAAATACAACTGCAATAACTATAGATGAGTCACCTTGTTGTCTGCCTCATGAGAAGATATTGTGAGAGTTCTTCTCAATGACTCTTCACCTGCCTGGTCATCTTGGACCAGAAGAAGGCTTTCAACTGGATATCTCACACATTTATGATGGCATGGAAATGATGGATTTGTTGCAGCCTTTGCCCACCTTCACAGCCATTAAGTTTAGAATAACTTTGTCTGCCTGTTCCACCTTTGAGGACTTGCCAGGGCCCTCGGCCTTGCTTCCACGGGTGACCCTACCAGGAGCATAGCTACAGACAGCATCACTCTCAGGATCAAAGGACCCACACAAGCATCTCCACCACGACAAGGTGACAATCCACAGAGAAGCAACAATTAATGGGTGGGAAACAGATAGCTTCCCCCATCAAGCATGCTGGATTGGCCATTCTCTCCTGTCTTTGTGTGTTGCATAGGGCCCTTTGCTGAAGGCATCAGAAAGGATGAGGCATAAGGGAGAGGAGCCACTCAGGTCAAAGCCTTCCTGTACATGGTCAATGTTGCCATCTTCTGTTCAGACACACAATTGGTTCTCAGTTTGATCGGCACCTGCAGCCAATTTGAGTTGGTATCTGGCTCCAGAGTTAACCAGAAGAAAAGCAAAGCAATGCTCTTCAGTAACAGGCCTGACCAGGCCACCTTCACATTTAGGTTTGATGACCTGATGGTGCTGGGGATCTGGTTTGGAGGGGTCAAGGCGTATGACAAAAATTAATGAAGATCCACCAGAAATTTGGATTATGGGAGGAGTGCTCCATTCAAGAACAAGGAATTGTCTTGACAACCATCTTCATGGATGGCTACATTTGACAGTGCGGTCCACCAAGACATGAGGGGACTGAATGCTACTATATGCTTAGGTTCTGCTGTTCAAGGTGTTGTGAAGGATGGGCCTGGCCCCTTTGCCAGTCAGTTAGATGTTGCTGCACAACCTATCCTTTGTGGAAAAGTTTTTCCAAACAACTTTGACCACAAATTCATCAGGCAGTGGTCAGCACAGAATGCCCCATACGCACTGAGAGACAAAGATTTGATATTGTCGGGTGGAACCTTGATCAGGCTGTCCAGAATGCCTCATGGCTAGAAGTCATGAACAAGCACCAGGACCTGGTCTGGCTGGTGGGGAGAGGAGCCTTCCCAGCCAGATCCTTTCTGAATTATTGGAATATCACCTTCAATGCACATTGCTCTCAACACAACTGTGACAGGGAGGAGACAGTCACCCATGTCTTTGCAGACTGAGGAGAAGGATTGAAGGGTGCTTGTCATGGTTCATCCCCAGTAGCCACCTGTTCCTGGACTCGTGCATGAAGGCAGACATCCAGTGCGGCTGGAAGATCAGCAGCTCAGTGAAAGGCACTCTTTGGTCTGCCTGATACTTGTGGGTCTTCTGGCACAATGAGATGTCAGTGAGGGAACACTGCCAACTTCAGGAGGCTTGGTGCAGCAAATGCGTAGTCTTTGTGGGGAATAACAACAGTCTAGCATCCTTCCACTTTAGGAGCTGAGAACAGTGGAAAAGTCCCTTGAACAGAAGGGGAAGTCACCAGAGATGACCATATTTGTGGCATATAATAAAATAAGAGGTTGATGTGTCGATGTACAGCAAAGAAATGTATATATAGTTATGACACAAAGAATGCAATAATTTTTGCCATTTTCCTTTGTACATAATTTTTATTGTGAATAAAATTTATTTTTGGAAAAGCCTACCTCCTCCCAGTGGCTGAACAGCTGCTCCCTAGATCATAATGTGCATTCCATCCTGAAGAGACTCAATGAAAATGATCTTTACCATACTGCAACTCCAACATAAATGTGTAGAGCTCAATATTTGTTTGTTATCTATCTCTATCAATAAGTAGGGACTAAAAATTCAGTTGTCTACAGGAATAATTCCCAATTTTATGTATGCCAAATGATGGTATGAGGCCATGGTTTTAACCAATGGGTGCATAACGGACCCAATCTCAGTGCAGAATGGTATCAAGGCTACACCATCGTCCCAACACTTTATTCAATTTTTTTTACTCCTTTGCAATGCATTATCTTTATCTTCCTACCAGAGTGGAGGCCATCTGCAGAGTTAATGGGAATCAAGGTCTCTGTAGCCAAACTTTAGATGATGCTTGCATGTGCCAAGCTCCAAATCAGAGGTGAAATGATCAAGAACAGAGAGGAAGTCCTGCACACTGGAATGAGCACTTTGGAGACCTCTACAATTGCTGTCACCTCCCTCCAGCTGCAAGACATCATGAACCAACTTTCTATTTCTTTCATCAGGATTTTAATGAGTGGTTGAATTAGAGATTAGTATGTTCTGGTTACACTTAACATCTCACTCACAACTGTTTTGATCTGACATGGTCTAATATCAAGACTCGTAATTTATGAAAGCTGATCACAGAATGATTTGAGAAACAGTTGAAGATTAAAGAGGTGCTATTTCTTCTAATGAGTCAGGATGAAATGTCTGCCAACAGTTAACAACTACTGCCTTTGTTAAACTCCCCTGTGCTGGAGTGTATCCATCAGTGCCAGAATTTGCCAGATTATGGTGGATCACATCAAACCGGATACCATTGTGGTCTACTTCACTTTGGAAACATGTAAATTCTGATCTGATCCACTTCTCCCATCATGCTCCCTTCAATGCAGATTTAATGGGGTGATGCCTGAGCCTGTGTTAGGCGGCCCTGTTCTTGTCCTGCCTGCCTTCTGAAAAACTGGGAGATTAGGAAGCAGGAATTGCCTACTTGTCTGATGCTTTGGAACATTTTGTCTCATTAAGGAAGGAGCTACAAACTGAAATCAAGCATCTTTAAATAATTAATTTTGGCATGATCCACAGCATTTCATCAATTCCTCACTTTGAAGGGCACAACTGACCTTATGTAGCTAAGGAGTGCCATCACAGAAAGAAACAGAAATGGGGTGAGTGAGGGAAACCTTTTGGGAAGAGGGAGCTGAGGCTGACTCTGCATTTATTCCTCATCCCCAATTTCCCTTGGAAAGGTATTTGGGAGCTGCCTTCACCAACCACTTCATTCCTTTTACTGAAGACTTTGCAGGGGTACAGTTGAGCAGGAAGTTCCAGGATTTCATTGATAAAATTGCAGGGATAGTATGTTGTGTGAGAACTTACAAATCTGGTCAATGGTAACTCCAGAATGTTAAATCTGGGGTACTCAGTGACAGCAGAAGTAGGCGGTGAGGTCTACCGTTGGAAGTGGTCAAAGCCTGGTGCTTGTGAGCTGTGAATGTTCCTTGCTGTTATCAGGTATCAGTCATAGCATGAACTTGCCTAGACCTTGCATGCAGCATGGAGAACTACATATTCTGAGATATTGTGAATTGCAATTATGAGCAAATATCTCCAGTACCACCTCAGCCCCTTGTACCTGGTTCCTGTGCTCTTCCCCATATTCCTACATACACCCCTCCCACCATATCCCTTCCTCCATTGTTCCCATCAGGTTGTCATCCTCCCTTTTATGGCCTCATCTATCTCCTTTAGCAATGGTCTCCACCTTCACCCTCCCCTCCTGACTTCATCTTATGTATCCAAACCCCTTTTTTTGTCTTCCATCTATCACTGTCTCCCTACTCTACTCCACGTCTAAGCCTCTCTATCACCCACAGATCCCTCCCTATTACTTTAACATGCCACGATTCCTTTTCCCTTCTCAGTCCTAAAGCAGGATTTTGATCCAAAGCATTGACTGTCCATTTCCCCTCATCTATATCGCTGACTCAATGATCTCCTGCAACAAATAGATTCATTTTGCTCTCGATTTCTGGTTGGGTGATGCCAGAATGGTGATCTTGCTTTCAACATCCTGAAGAACAAGAGCTTGTGGTGGATTTTAGGATGTGGAGGCAGAGGAACATTGATGGGACAGAGGTGGAGAGGGTTGGTACCTTCAAGATCCTGAGTGTCTGTATATCGGAAGACCTCTCCTGGTACCAGCACATCGAGTCAACCGTGAAGAAGGCTGCTACTTTTTAAGAAATTTGAGGAGATTTTGCATGTTGTCGAATACTCTTATCAAACTTGCACAGGAGGAAAGTATACTATCTGGTTGCATCAGAGCTGGTTTGGGGAATTCAGGTGCCCAGGAATGCTGAAGGCTGCAGAAGGTGGCAAACTTAGCCAAGTCCATCACAGGCTCTGACCTCTCATCCACTGAGGCGCTTCCTAAATCAGGCAGCGTTAAGAACCCTCATTACTCTGGTCACAACCCCTTCTCAAATGCTACCTTTGGGAAGAAGATAGAGAAGGCTGAAGACCAGACCCCTTGTTACCTGGTTCCTTTGCTCTTCTCTACATTCCCACCCTATCCCTTCCTCCACTGTTCCCATCAAGTTGCCATGCTCCCTTGTATGGCTTACCTACCTCTTTCAGCAGCTCTCTTCACCTTCATCATTCTCTCTGCTCTCCTGCTCCATCTGATGTATTCAAATCCCTTTTTTGCCTAGGTTCAAGGACAGCTTTTATTTTCCCCAGGATCTTTTACACTAACCATAAATTACCTCAGTACCACAAAAAGGCACTGTTAGAATACCATTTTTTTCTTGTACGACGGTAACTTCAAATATTTTTATTTTATCTATTTCTGTACGCTAATTTAATGTATACTATTTTAGTTTTTCTTTTACTAAGTAGCTAGTTAGTTGCAAGTTAAATTTTTGCTACAAATGTACATTGTACAATGTATATGACAATAAATAATGACTGTTATTTTCACCGTCGGTCTCTTGTGTCCCCAGTTCCAAGTCATGCTGGGTATCCCCTGGATGTGTGACCTGGACTGTGTGGCTAACCTGGGGTCATTCCAAGCGGCCTGGCTTGTGGTGGGTATCCTTGATGGTCCTGGAGTAACTTATTAGCTGACCCTGGGCTTGCTAGAGTGTCCTTGAATTGTTCTGAAAGAAACTGCTGCAGATCCTGTTTTTCTTTGCTCTGTTACTTTCTGCTTATTGCAGGAACCTAACCTGGGAGAGCACGGTTGCATTGGGTGACTCCATGGCGGTGGAGGGCAGCAACCAGCTGGTCTCTTCCTGAAACGTGGCCTCTTCAATTCCCCACTCCCTCCACCCACAGACTCTGCCTGATCCACTGAAGTATTAAGCAACTCATGTTCGAAAGTTTGAAGACGCTGTGATTGTAGTAAAAGCACACAGAAATGCTGGAGGATCTCAGCTGGTCTCACAGCGTCCATAGAAGTTTCCGACGTTTCAGGCTGAGCCCAACTTTTCGGAATAAGCAGGAACACGTCAGCATAAAGACTAAAGCTGGGGGAGGAATCCAGACCCGCAAAAAGCGTTAATTGGATATGATGAGAGGAGAGAATTGATTTCTGGGATCTGGGGGAAAGGTGACAAGGTGGGGGTTAACTGAAACTGGAGAAGTCGCTGTTAATGCCATCCTGTTGGAGGGTCCCCAGACATGAAGATGAGGCGTTCCTGCAATGTGCAGATGGTCTCTGTCTGGCAGTGCAAGGGACCATGGACAGACATGTCAGCAAGCGAATGGGGCAGGGAACTGAAGTGGGGATTGCCACTGGGAGATCCGCTCGATTGCGGGCGGAGCCGAGCTGCGCCCATTCTTTACAGACCACGACTGGATGCAGCAATTCTAATTTTTTTTCTCCCACCAGATTCCAGCACCTCCGGTAGTGAAAAACAATCTGCAGGGGGAACTCAGCGGGTCACGCAGTCAAGAATCTCGGCTCGAAAACGTCTCCCACAGGCACGGAGGCTGCAGTGGGCTTCGGATCCCAGCAGCCGCAGTTCCCTGCTTGCAGTCCTGGGTCCCGCAGGGGTTTCCAGTTCCCCTCGGGCTCTGCTTCCTTTCAGCGGCGTCACCCAACACTGAGTCATTTGACGTTGGATTTCCGAGCAGAGCGAACAGTTCCGCGCTGCCAGCGCCACTCGAACCCAGCATCCCAGCGCCCCCGGTGCCGTCCACGGCCCCTTCTTCTCTGGACGAACATGATCTTCCGACACCTTCTCTGCCTGTTGGCGGCAGCGCTGGCCGGGGTCGCAGCTCACCAGGTAGGTGTCTTTGAGCGAAGTTGGCAGCGAATGTAGGGGGGGGAGGGGAGAGCGAACAGCGGGGTCGAGGTAGCAGGAATAAAGTTAAGATGGTGAAATTAGACAGACAAGCCAATTAACGAGAACATTTAAGAGAGAGAGGGAGAGAAAGAGTGAAAGACTCAGAGAACGGTCTTTTGAAAACTTCAGAAATATTACATGATTAAATTGTTTTGACACAGACTGAAAAAAATCAGCGGATGGGGTGGGGGGGGGAATGAAATGCTTTGACATCAGGATGTTGCATCAAGGAATGTTTTCGCGTAAGAGCTGATGTCGTATATGGTTAACAGTGATGTCCTCTTCCTGCACTGTATCTTGACCAATATACACATGATGTTCCTGGTCAGTGTATTAAATCAGGCGTCCTGTGGTGTCTGCTGTCGTCTGTCCTGCATACTGACAGCACAGCCTCTCGTCCTGTTTGCTCTCCTGTACATTCTACACTGTACACCGTCCAGTACATTGTGGGCACTGTATTCTGAACTGTTTACACTATATCCTACCTGTGCATTGACTGCACTGTAACACTGATCTAAAAGAAAAGTGAGGATTGTGAGAAATGAGTAACACTCATCTAAAAGAAAAGTGAGGATTGTGAGAGATGAGTAAAACTGATATAAAAATATGAAGATGAGGAAAACAGTATAGATATATGTGTAATACCCACACTCCTGTTCGGCTCCGAATCATGGGTCCTCTACCGGCATCACCTACGTCTCCTAGAACGCTTCCACCAGCGTTGTCTCCGCTCCATCCTCAACATTCATTGGAGCGCTTTCATCCCTAACGTCGAAGTACTCGAGATGGCAGACGTCGACAGCATCGAGTCCACGCTGCTGAAGATCCAGCTGCGCTGGGTGGGTCACGTCTCCAGAATGGAGGACCATCGCCTTCCCAAGATCGTGTTATATGGCGAGCTCTCCACTGGCCACTGTGACAGAGGTGCACCAAAGAAAAGGTACAAGGACTGCCTAAAGAAGTCTCTTGGTGCCTGCCACATTGACCACCGCCAGTGGGCTGATGTCGCCTCAAACCGTGCATCTTGGCGCCTCACAGTTTGGCGGGCAGCAACCTCCTTTGAAGAAGACCGCAGAGCCCACCTCACTGACAAAAGGCAAAGGAGGAAAAACCCAACACCCAACCCCAACCAACCAATTTTCCCCTGCATCCGCTGCAACCGTGTCTGCCTGTCCCGCATCGGACTTGTCAGCCACAAACGAGCCTGCAGCTGACGTGGACATTTACCCCCTCCTTAAATCTTCGTCCGCGAAGCCAAGCCAAAGAAAGATAAACATTGGCCTGTATACAATCTGTCCTATCTGCACTGTATCCTACCCTGTACATTGCCTATGCTGTGCACTATGTGAACTGTACCATGTGTTATGCTGTCTGTGCTGTTCTGAACACTGTCCGCATTGAACCTTGTTTGAAATGCAGTCTGTTCTGTACACTATCTATGTTGTACCTTTGCTGTAAGTATCGATGCTGCTGTTCTTTTGCCCCTACCCGGTCTGCAATGTTCTTTGTTGACCTGCTCTGTATGTTGTCTGTGCTATACTCTGTTCTTCTATGCTGTTCCCTGTATACTGTTTGTAGTGCACTGCATTCTCTCTTGTATACTGCCGATACTGCAGCTCCTGTAAGACATCTATGCTGTACCCTGTCCTGTACAGCATCTATGCTGTACCCTGTATACTGTCTGTACTGCATTCTCTCCTGTATACTGTCAGTACCATACCTTGTCCTTATGCCGCACCCTGTTTGGCAGAGAACTTAATGCCACCTGCATTATATCCTACCCTAACCCAATATGGAGTTTGCTGTTTTTATTTGTTTTATTCCGAGTGTGAGTTTAATTAGCAAGATGAGCATTTCATTTTAATGCCTAATTGTCTCTGGTTGGTGGTGTTGAACTGTTGTATAATATATTTTCATAGAAGTACAAAGTACAGATGCACCAAAATTCTTATTTCCTGCAGTCTCACAGGAATGTAAGATACATTTATCACAGATGTATAAATTAAATTACCATATTGCTCTATTATACAGAAAATAAGTTAATACAATTTTAAAAGGAAAGATAAATAAATATCTGCAGATAGTTGCAAGAATCATGATGTTTCAATAGTACAAACGAATGAATTGGTGGTCCTGGAGTAATTTAGGGCTAGAGTATTTTGGGGAAGTTCAAGATCCTGATTTCTATTGGGGAAATAAAAACTGTTCTTGAGCCTAGAGGTACAGGACCTTCTGCCTGAAAGGAGTTGCTGCAAGAAGAGATTATGACAGGGTGATGGAGATCCTTTATGATGTTGGCTGCCTTCTTGAGAGAATGCTTGACATGAATGTCTTCAATGGATGGGAAGTCAATGCCTGTGATGGATGTGACTCGGTTTGCTACCTTTTGCAGCCTTCTGCATTCCTTTGCACTTAAGGTTCTGTTACAGCCTGTAATAAATCAGGATATTTTTTGAAAATAGACTTGACGTCATGCCAAATCTCCTCAGACATTTTAGAGAGGATAGGCATTTGTGCCCTTTTATGGTTGCCTCAAAGTGCTGGCTCCAAGAGAGCTCCTCTAAAATGTGGATGGTCATGGACTTGAAGGTATTAACCACTGTTCCCTCTAAGCAACCAGCACACAAAGGAAATTAACATGCGCAGAATAGGTTAGTTACCTAAAATAATGTAGTAGTTAATAATTATATTTATTGAAAATAATCTCTCAGTTACCTGTTTCTGTTAACTAGTTCATCAGTTAAACAAATAGTTAATCATACTTGCAGTATATTAAAACATGCCAATACAGTTTTATTCACTATGAGAGATAGGCTTTGCCAAAATTATCTTGAAACAATTTCATGTTTACATTTGCACAAGCATTCACTATCCACATACTTTTGTCGTAGGAAAACATAAGATTTTTGTGCACATTGACTACTAAAAATTCGAGGGAACATTGGTACTAACCCTTTACTTCCATCTCAACAATGCACGTAGGTATACGGTCTCTCGGCCACTATTTCATAAACTCTACAATAAGCTCAACTCATCTGTGCCGACCAAATTGAGGATCTTGGCTGGTCCCATTTGCCTGCATAGGCTCCAAATCCTTCTCAGCCCTTCCTATCCATGTAATGTGTTTTGGATATTATCTTAAAGAGTATTTACAGGAAGATCAGATATTTAGTTGTTCCAGATATCGGCCTTGCTGACTGAGGGGGGGGGGGGGGGGTGAACAAAGAGATGGGAACACAATATTTAAGTACATTTTGAGACATATGGTGATGCTGAACTGGAATTTTCAATATGCAAATATTCTCTTTGTGGTTTGATACAGCGAGATGGGCTGCAACTGCTGGTCTTGTTAGAGACGCCTACTATCTGCAAGAAAAGGGCTTTCATTTATAGTGTTATAGCCATGATAACAGGCCACTCAGCCCAGTTACCTGTCTTACACATTCACCCCATATCTCTCCAAACTTTTCCAATCCATGTATCTGTCCAAATGTCTTTTAAACATGGTAATTTAAGTCATTTATTATTATCTGATTGAAAAGTATAACTTGATGGAACGGTATTCTCTAGTCCTCAGTGCAAAACATGCAGGTGCACAACCAGACAGTACACATATGGAGATATATAATACTTCTTTCTTTCTTCTTTGGCTTGGCTTCGTGGACGAAGATTTATGGAGGGGGTAAATATCCACGTCAGCTGCAGGCTCGTTTGTGGCTGACAAGTCCGATGCGGGACAGGCAGGCACAGTTGCAGGGGAAAATTGGTTGGTTGGGGTTGGGTGTTGGGTTTTTCCTCCTTTGTCTTTTGTCAGTGAGGTGGGCTCTGCGGGCTTCTTCAAAGGAGGTTGCTGCCCGCCGAACTGTGAGGCGCCAAGATGCACGGTTCGAGGCGATATCAGCCCACTGGCGGTGGTCAATGTGGCAGGCACCAAGAGATTTCTTTAGGCAGTCCTTGTACCTCTTCTTTGGTGCACCTCTGTCATGGTGGCCAGTGGAGAGCTCGCCATATAACACAATCTTGGGAAGGCGATGGTCCTCCATTCTGGAGACGTGAACCACCCAGCGCAGCTGGATCTTCAGCAGCGTGGTCTCGATGCTGTCGGCCTCTGCCATCTCGAGTACTTCGACATTAAGGATGAAGGCGCTCCAATGAATGTTGAGGATGGAGCGGAGACAACGCTGGTGGAAGTGTTCCAGGAGCCGTAGGTGATGCCGGTAGAGGACCCATGATTCGGAGCCGAACAGGAGTGTGGGTGTGACAACGGCTCTGTATACGCTTATCTTTGTGAGGTTTTTCAGTTGGTTGTTTTTCCAGACTCTTTTGTGTAGTCTTCCAAAGGCGCTATTTGCCTTGGTGAGTCTGTTGTCTATCTCGTTGTCGATCCTTGCATCTGATGAAATGGTGCAGCCGAGATAGGTAAACTGATTGATCGTTTTGAGTTTTGTGTGCCCGATGGAGATGTGGGGTGGCTGGTAGTCATGGTGGGGAGCTGGCTGATGGAGGACCTCAGTTTTCTTCAGGCTGACTTCCAGGCCAAACATTTTGGCAGTTTCCGCAAAACAGGACGTCAAGCGCTGAAGAGCTGGCTCTGAATGGGCAACTAAAGCGGCATCGTCTGCAAAGAGTAGTTCACTGACAAGTTTCTCTTGTGTCTTGGTGTGAGCTTGCAGGCGCCTCAGATTGAAGAGACTGCCATCCGTGCGGTACCGGATGTAAACAGCGTCTTCATTGTTTAGGTCTTTCATGGCTTGGTTCAGCATCATGCTGAAGAAGATTGAAAAGAGGGTTGGTGTGAGAACACAGCCTTGCTTCACGCCATTGTTAATGGAGAAGGGTTCAGAGAGCTCATTGCTGTATCAGACCTGACCTTGTTGGTTTTCGTGCAGTTGGATAACCATGTTGAGGAACTTTGGGGGGCATCCAATGCGCTCTAGTATTTGCCAAAGCCCTTTCCTGGTCACGGTGTCGAAGGCTTTGGTGAGGTCAACAAAGGTGATGTAGAGTCTTTTGTTTTGTTCTCTGCACTTTTCTTGGTGCTGTCTGAGGGCAAAGACCATGTCAGTAGTTCCTCTGTTTGCGCGAAAGCTGCACTGTGATTCTGGGAGAATATTCTCGGCGACACTAGGTATTATTCTATTTAGGAGAATCCTAGCGAAGATTTTGCCTGCAATGGAGAGCAGCGTGATTCCCCTGTAGTTTGAGCAGTCTGATTTCTCGCCTTTGTTTTTGTACAGGGTGATGATGATGGCATCACGAATGTCCTGAGGCAGTTTTCCTTGGTCCCAACAAAGCTTGAAAAACTCATGCAGTTTGACATGCAGAGTTTTGCCGCCAGCCTTCCAGACCTCTGGGGGGGATTCCATCCATACCTGATGCTTTGCCACTTTTCAGTTGTTCAATTGCCTTATATGTCTCATCCTGGGTGAGGACCTCATCCAGCTCTAGCCTTAGGGGCTGTTGAAGGAGCTGGTGCAGGGCGGAATCTTGGACTGAGCGGTTGTCACTGAAAACAGGACAAATATACAAGCATTAAAATCCCTAGTATCTGGCCTCTATGTGGATTGTTAAATGCTGGATAAGTGAATTTTCTGGTTGCTTGAACTAACGGCCAAATGGATCAATTTTAAATTTCCCTATTTTTTACCCATTTATTTTCTGCAATATTTTTTTGCCAATTTCTTGATGCTGCTGTGTGCTTAAATTCTGGATAACAGGGGTTTTACATATAAATAACATTTAGTAAATATTTTAGATGGTTAGTGTGAGCAGTTCCCACTTACCTGGCAGCTCTTCCCACAAACACACCACCCTCTTGTGTGAAAGATATAACCCCTCAAATTCCCTTTAAATCTTTGTCTCTCATCTTGAATCTGTGTCCCCAAGTTTTATACACCCCTACCCTAGACTGTGACCTTTCATGGTTTTATATACCTCTATAAGGTCACCAGAGGGTACACTTATCTTCATTGGAAGAGTCATTGAGTGCAAAAGTAAGGAAGTCCTGCGGCAGCGATATAAAACTTTGGTTAGGGTGCACTTGGAATACCATGTGCATTTCTGGTCGCCCTGTTACAGGCAGTATGTGGCGATTTTTGGAAAGGATACTCTCATCACAATCCTAATTCTTACTTTAAAAACGTGACAGATTCAGCTGTAATGCAGCATTGATGACAACCATTCTGTCCTTGAGTTCCAATATCCCCATATGCTGCTTTGTCATGAGACAGATTCCTCTTCCTTAACTTCAAAGACTGTTGAGCAAGATTTATAAATTTGGAATTAAGATGACTACACGTTTGTTAACCGGACATTGAATATCAACGGCAACTGCAATAGTAAGGTGATCTGGACTGGCAGAATATTCTGAGCAGTTCCTTTGACAGACAATTTACTGCCTTGTGTGCTTTACTTGTTCAAATGCTAACAACAGCAAGGGACAGCAGTACGTGCAGGAAGGAAATTGGTATTTATTAAGTCATGTTCAAACCTGCCGTGGGAGCCACCTCCTCTCACACGCTGGGGCCTTTTCTCTCTGCACTACATTTTCTGTTTATAAATAGTACTTTTTTTTTCCAGAGTTGAATGTTTAACTGTGCTCTTTCAGCTGATGACCCACCTTTGCTTTCAAACCTCACATATTTGTGCTGGAGTGCTAAATGACCCAGAACCAGTCAAGAGAAGACCGATGTGCAGCTCTAACATTTATTTTTGCCTTTTTTTTATTTATTCTGATGTCCATTCTTATATTTATGCTTGTGTTTTCTGTCTCAATAT
This sequence comes from Narcine bancroftii, assembly GCF_036971445.1. Lineage (NCBI taxonomy): Eukaryota > Metazoa > Chordata > Chondrichthyes > Torpediniformes > Narcinidae > Narcine > Narcine bancroftii. The sequence continues at coordinate 155,003,155 of NC_091470.1, read as the reverse complement.
TCCACAAAAATACACTATCCAGGTCTTCATTCTTCCACAAAAATACACTAACTAGGTCTTCATTCTTCCACAAAAATACACTAATCAGGTCTTCAATCTTCCACAAAAATACACTAACCAGGTCTTCAATCTTCCACAAAAATACACTAACCAGATCTTCATTCTTCCACAAAAATATACTAACCAGGTCTTCAATCTTCCACAAAAACACACTAACCAGGTCTTCAATCTTTCACAAAAACACACTAACCAGGTTTCAATCTTCCACAAAAATACACTAACCAGGTCTTCAGTAAAGAGATTACTAATCTGTATCCTAACTGTTTTACAGATAGCACCATATTACAACCATTTGGCCTTGAAGAATTTATATGGAAAAGAAAGCAATCAAATAAATGCAATTTTTTCATCCTATTTCTTGACACTTTTTACTAGGAATTAAACCCATGATCTTAAAGCAGGAGTTACCTCTTTTTCATGTCCTTCAATCCTTTTTCTCCCCAGCTAGCTAGTTGGAGATTTTGTACATTTTCACCCAAATGCTTTTGCTTCTCCAAAGTTCCCTATCCTTTTCAATTAAGAAAATATGCTAATTTGATTTACTGGGATCCAAAGTAGATCTGCTTCCTTGTAATGAATTCCATGAACTATAGATTTGTTTTAACTTCTCCTTTTAACTTGTCTGTTACTTCTGCTGCCATCAACACAATCTATTGTCACCTAATTTAGTGCTGCCGCCCCTTCGATGTAAACAACCCCTTCATCTGACTCACCATGGGAGTCTTCTTGGTTTAACTGTTGAGAAATACATGCTTCTATTTCATTCCTGGTGTGTCTGATAGACCATATTAAGACCCACTGACTTGGCAAAGGTGAGGCAGAGAGGCTTGACAGGCAGTGCAGGTTAGGTTGTGAAATGGTGTACCCCTTTATTTGTACTAGACCTCTTTGTGCTCCCGATGCATGGATGTGAGTTTCTCACTGCAGCCCTGCATACTTCAATTTCATTTTCGGTAGTTATGGCCAGGATTTACCACACCAGTGAGGATGTTGTGCCTTTTCAAGGAGACTTTGTCAACATCCCTGAACCATTTTCCTCTCTATTCACCTTGTTAGCTCTTGCCGTGACATGGAGGCTTGTGTTGGACATGGCCATTGGAGTTGACAAAGTGACATGGGAAAATACACAGTTATTGGTTCAATTAGCCTATCAATGAATTTGAAGGATTTTGCGGAGGCAAAGTTGATGGTACCTATCAAGTGCATTGTGGTGTCTGTTTTAGTAGTTTATGTCTCAGAAGTGTGATGAAGAGCAGGAGTCACTGCTTCATAAACTTCAGATGCCCTCTTTTCCTCACTGACCAAAAGGTGAGGCTGCTGAACCATGTAACTGAAGTCTTCTTTTGATGTAAGCTGGCTCCCAAAATATGGGAGTTCTTTTCCAGAGTTATGTCATAGACCTGAATCATACAATGGGGGAAAGCACCTTTGCAGATATTTAGTCCAAGGTGCATTCTCAAGTGTTTCTGTGAATGTCAACAGTGACAAGCTCAGATTCTAACATGTGCATATGCAAATATTATGACTGCAGCTCGATGGTTAAATTTGGAGTGATCTTGTTTTTGGTTTGGAGGAAAGAAAGGTCGAATACTTTCTACTTTAAATGTCACTGAAGGCAGGGTTCAGCATTATGGAGAAAAAGATTAAGAAAAACAGATGGGCCAATGCTTGACATGGGTCCACTTTGAGGTTGAGATCACTCTGTTGAGATTGGGTCTGCTATGAACCTAATGGTCGAGATCATTTCTTGCATGGAGTTGAATCTCCGCCGTCTCTCTTTATCAAGGCCTTTGTGAATCACAATTGATCAGGTTAGTACTTCTTCCTGCATTCCATTTGTAGTGAAGGTTATGACCCTCGTGGCTCCTAGTTGACCAGAATCCACACTGCAATTCAGGGGGCGAGGTCTTCAGCCAGTGGCAGGATCCTGTGGAGGAGGAGCTTGATGATGAAGTCCCCTGTGGCAGACCACAAGGACACCACTCCACATTTACCACACTGATTCCTTACTTAATGGTGGTCATTATTTTAACATCTCTGAGGTCTCTAGCATCTTCATATTTTTCAGAGATTAGCTGGTGCATTTGAGTTAAAAAAAAAATCATTCAGAGTATGTGGGCTTCATAGGTGGAGCCAACATTTAACTTCCTGTCCCTGTTAGTCTTTGAGAAGGGGTGGTGAGCAGCCTTCCTGAACTGCTGCAGTCCTTGAGTGTGGCTACACCCATGGTGCTGCTAGGGAGGGATCTCCAGAATTTTCACCCAGAGACGGTGAAAGAATAGTGATGTATTTCCATGTGAGGATGGTGTGTGACTTGCAGAGAACTTCCAGGTGATGGTAATAGCCATGTCTTTGCCTCCCTTGACTATTCCCCTCTGGATGCACACTCTTTTCTGTCCTCCTGTCTCCCAGAAGATACACGAGTTGGAAAATGCATCACCGGTTTATCAGACTATTGAATGAGTAAAATAATGCTGCCCTTTGTGATAGTACAGACCTATCACCAATGTATATAGTTACAGTATCTAGAGTATGTAATGACTGTGCTTACAGCGATTGGCTGAGAGCTTAGCCACGCCTACTGTCTGGGCCTTAAAGGGTTGTGTCCCTAGCCAGGTCGGATCATTCCGGACTGGTCAGCCACCTCTGAAGAGCTCCTGTCTTTTGCTAATAAAAGCCTTGGTTTGGATCAACAAGTCTTTGGTTCTTTCAATGAGCTCTACACCCTTGCACTGTTTTATTCAAGTATAGATTGACTTGGTTGAACAACATGTAAAACAAAGTTTTTTTTGCTGTATTTCTATGCATATGACAATAAAAACCAAGGTGATGGGTTTGGAAGGTGCTATGTAAAGATCATTGGTGAGTTGCTGTAGTGCATCATTAACACCATAAGATGGAGCAGAATTCAACCATTCAGCCCATTGAGTTTACACTGTCATTCAAATCATGGCTGATGTATTTCTCCTTTTGACCCCATTTTCCTACCCATAACCTTTAATGTCTCTATGAATCAAGAACCTATCAACTTCAGCTTTAAATATACCAAATGACTTGGAATCCACAGCTGTCTGTGGCAACAAAATCTAAAGATTCACAACTCTCTGACTGAGGAAACCTCTCCTCATTGTTCTTCTAAAGGACACCCTTTTATTTTGAATTTGTACCCTCTGGTCCAAGACTCTCCCACGACTGGAAACTTCTCCATGACCACTCTATTTAGCCCTTTCCAAATGTGGTTATGTTTCATCCTTCTAAACACCAGAGAGCATATCAAACCCTCTTCATATGTAAACCCTCTTATCCCCGGGATCATTCTCGTCAACCTCTGGACCCTCTCTGACACCAGGACATCCTTCTTTAGACATGGGATCCATTGCAATATTCCAAATGTGGTCTGATTAGCATTACATCCTTGTTTTTATATTCTAGTCCTCTTGAAATGAATACTAACATTGCCTATGCCTTCCTTATTTCTGACTCACCCTGCAAGTTCGGGAATCCTGAATGTTGGACCTCTGCTCTCTAAATTCTCTCCCACTTTAGAACCTAGTTTACTTCTTTATTCCTTCTTCCAAAGTGCATGACAATACACTTCCCTACGTTGTATTCCATCTGCTATTTCTTTACCTGTTCTCCCAACCAATTCAAGTCCCTTTGCAGTCTCCCTAGTTCTTCAACACTACCTGCCCTCCATCTATTCCACATTATCCACAAACATGGTCTCAAAACCACCAATTATATCAACTAAATAATTCACATATAATGTGAAAAGTCACAGACCAAACACCAATCTCTGTGGAACACTACTATTCACTGATAGCTGCCAGAAAAGACCACCTTAAATCCTACTCTGCCTTCTACCAGTTAGCCAATCTTCCATCCATGCATAATCAAAGCCTTTACTGTTTAATTCCATCCATGCCAGTACCTTTCCCACAGTACAATGTGCTCCTATCTTTGACACTTTGTCAAAGGCCTCTTGAAAATCCAAGTAAACCACATTCACTGACTCTCCTTTGTCTGTCCTGCTCATCGCTTCCTCAAGGAACTCCTACTGATTTGTCAGGCAAGATCTCCCCTGAAGGAATTTGGCCAAATTTATTTTGTGTTTTCTGAAACATCATCCTTAATAATAGTCTATAATCCGGTTTGGTTTAACTGGCCTATAATTCCTCTCTTTAGTCTCTCTCCCTTCTTAAATACTCGGGTGACATTTGCAATTTTCCAGTCCTCTGAAAACATTCCCAACTCCAGTGATTCCTGAAGGATCACTGATAATGCGTTCACAATCTCTTAAGCTACCATTTACAGGACCCTGGGGTGTAGTCCCGCCAGTCCAGGGAAACACAAGATTATTTGATCAATGATTTCAGGTGATCATTAATAAGGTGGAAAGATCAATGAATGAGGCCTTATGGTTTGCATTGAGGAATGCAAAAGGTGAAACTGTGGTGAATGAATCATAACTGCATAGTTTAAACAGTCAGGGAATTGGAAGGCAAATTTCTGAGATGGAAAAATAATTGCAAAAAGAAATGAAATATTCTTGTACGAACAAGGATTGAATCAATCTGAAAGGGACAGAGAATGCAGAGTTCAAATTTACCGTATATACCCATGTCAGAGTGGACCCTTCCTTCTTTATTGGCCCTGACTGCCCGCCCTTCCAAGATCCTGACACTCCGACCGCGGATGTTTGCGCCCCCCCCCCACCCCCGACCACCTGCCCATCTGAGCTCTCGAGGGCCCAACTGCCCGCCACCGGAACTCCCAATACCCAATTGCGGACCCTTGCCCTGGCCAACACCCACCGGAGCTCCCAAAGCCCTGCCCACAGACTCTCTTCCAGGCCCCACCTGCCTGCCCATCAAAGCTCCTGACGCCCCTGAACGCGGAATCTCCACCAAGTCCCAGCCATCCGAACTCTTGACGCCTTGAATGTCACAGGTACTTATTGGGGTCAAAAGTTTGACCCATGTAAAAGTTGACCCCAAAATTCATCCTAAAATCTTGGTCTAAAAAATTTGATGATTACATGAGTATATATGATTTTGGCCCTTTTGGCCCACGAGCCCACGCCATCCAATTACACCCAACTGAGGGTTCCAGAGCTCCCGGAGGTAATCCACGCAGACATGTGGTAAACATACAAACTCCTACAGAGAGCCTGAGATTCAAGTTCATTTCTTGGTCGCTGGGGCTGTAAGAACATTGTGCCATTCGCTACCCTAACAGTGCTGCCCCAGATGGGTATTTCTGGACAACTTTGGGCAGGTGGAAGAGATATTGGTGTGGTCAGAAGCAGCATGTTGATAGTATTTATGAAGATGTTGCCAAGGGCTGAAGCAATCTTGTTATGGGGAGACATTGAATAGACTGTTGTCTAGAACAGAGGAAGTTGTAGAGAAATGTCAGCAAGTACAAAATTACAGAGGCTTCTGAGGAAAATGATGGGTAGTTGATAACCAAATGGAAATATTAAGGTTTAAATATAGATGGGGGTGAATCTATATGGTGGCTGTGTTTATACAGAATTATGCTTATGCCATTAGTTATTCTCTGTCTGCATATGCATCCTGTTTTTGTCTTTCTGCAGGATAATCCTACTGCCAGGAAAAGTGCATCCGACTGCTCAAATACAACAATAGAATACTTCAATTACAAACTTAATTTGTGCTGCAGTAAATGTAAACCAGGTAGGGTCACATTGTACCCGTTTTCAATTATGGAGATAGAGAGTCGATGAAGGGCACAGTTTTACAATGAGTGTGAAAGTGAAAAGGGGGAAGAGACCATTTCCCACAGAGAGTCCAAATATAGAACCCACTTCACAAAAGCCTCTAAATATTGAGATCAACTCACGGTTTTAAGATGAAGAGAGATATATTGAAGTTAGTTTGGGGTATCAAGACTTGAGTGAAAGTAGATAAATGAATAAAAGTTACAGCTCAGTCATGGTTTAAGTGTATGGCAGGACTGTCTCAGAATTGTTCAAAACATCCTGGGGTATCAGTTAATTGGGTGTAAATGGCTTGTTACCATACTGTTTGTCTAAATTATATTAAATGAAAAGCCTTCCCAGAAAATCATGTTGTCCTGTTACCTCCACTTCTCACTTATATCAGCTCTATGTATCCCATTAGGACATCCTCCTGTTTCTGCTCCACCTGTCTCTCACACGCCATGCCTCTATCTCTCCCCCACATGCTTTAACCACATTGTCATTGTCGGACATGCAGACAACTTCCTGTGCAGGGCTACCTTTTATAACAAATATCTCTGTTATTGGCATTAAAAGAAAATAATTGTTACACACATGTTACCATTCAGTGACCCTCTGTCTTTGAGGTTTAACATTGACATGTTAAATGAGGAGCACCTTTAATTGGAACTTGCAATGTCTGATAATGCTTAGCTCTTACATCTGCAGACTAATGTTTTTGCGTTGGGAAGTGGTATAGAGATAGGAAGTTCGATAACATCTAACTGCATACGGACAAACATCAGACCAAGATGATACTTGCTTGCTTTCACATGATCAAAAACATGAAACAAACTGCACCCTTGATTATCGAGAAAATCAAACCATTTTACTGACTTTGGTTTTGAGGGCAGTATATGCTGTGGGAATGTGGGCTATGTCTGGGAAGCTTGTTAGCTTTGTGTAATAAATGTGATCTTGTGGGAAGTTCGTGACAATTCTAGACAATGGGTTTAATTTTCCTGTGAGATTAGCAAATATAACAGTGCAGGCAATGGGTTGTACCAGATGAAACTGTCTGAAAATATATTTTTTTATAAGTGACAATGTTATGTAAGATCTTGCAGAGGGCCAGTCCTTACCTCTTTCATGGAGATGAAAACATGTCCAATTCGGAGAAAAATAGCCACATGAGATTCAGCGCTAACTTGGCGAGGAGGGGACTGAACCCTAGGGAGAATCAGCACCTTCTTCTACAAACCCACCAACTCCCACAGCTACAACTCTTCACATCATGTCCACTGTAAGGATTCCATTTCTTTCTCTCAATTCCTCTGACTCCGTCACATCTGCTTCCAGGATGAGGACTTCCATGCCAGATCATCAGACATGTCTTCTTTCTTCAAAGTGGCCTTCCCTCTACCATCTTCAACAAAGCCCTCACCCACATCTCTTCCACTACCTGCACATCTGCCCTGGCCTCCTCTGGCACACTGCACAACAAGGATTGGATTCCCATTATCCTCACCTACCACGCCACCAGAATCTGCCCAACATATTCTCCTCCACCATTTCCAACCACCATGCACACATTCCCCTCTCCTCCTTCTGCAGGGACCGCTCCCTCCATGACTCCCTCGCCCACTCCTTCCTCCCCACCAATCATCCCCTTGGCACCTACCGCTGTGACCGCAGGAGATGCCCCCCTTGCATCTAGATTTCCTCCCTCAACATCATTCAGAGCCCTAAACAGTCCTTCCAAGTGAAGCAACACTTCACTTGTGAATCTTCAGGGATCATCTACTGCCCTGTTGTGGCCTCCTCTACATCAGAGAGGCTGGGTGCAGACTGGGAGATTGCTTCATTGAGCATCTCAGCTCTGTCCACCACAATAGTGCGGATCACCGTGGCCACCCATGTCAATTCCCCATCCCATTCCCTTGCTGAAATGTCTGTCCATGGTCTCATGCACTGCCAGACCGAGACCACCTGCAAAATGAAGGAACAACTGGGTACCCTCCAACTGGAGGGCATTAACATCGGCTTCTCTGGTTTCCATTGAACACCCCCCACCATCCCCACCCCCCCTCATCTTGCTGCCTTACCCAGCTTTTGCAGAGCCAAAATCAATTCTCACCTTTCCTCTTATCATATCCAATTGATACCTTTTGGTCTGCACTCCTTTCTCTCCCCAGTATCCAAACTTTATTCGGATGCCTTGCAGTTTTTTTGCTTATACCATGAAGAGTGGCTCAGGCCCAAAGTGTCGGTAATATATCTTAACCTCCTCTGGATGCTGCGAGTTCCTTCTGTGTAATTTTATTGCAGGACAATGACAACATTATACATCTGAAAAATGAGTCATAAATGTACAAGTTCCCAGATGTGAAATAAAGCCAGTCTGATTTATTGGTGCAGCATGGGATAGAGAGCAAACCCCGTGCACAATCTGACCACATTTTGTTAGGTTATTGGAGAAGACGTGACTAATTCTGGGAATGACTGATGAGGCGAATCCCATCCCAATGTCTAAGATGTGGGTGTAATATTGAGGCAGCTGTTGGTAATTTAAATGATTACAACTGAGATCTAGCAGCTATTTATTAGGTTACACGGTGTTAGATCTGGGTTTAAGCACCAGTAAATTATTCAGAAGCTCTTGATTCTAAATCAGAGAGTGTGAGTCAGCAGGGAAATACAACAAGAACAGGTTATATGAAGCAAGCCTGCAAATGAAACTTGAAGCTTTAGCAGAAATTGCTTGCAGGAAATTTTTTTTCTCCATTTTTTACTTCCTGCAAGCATGCTTCTGCCTGTAATAAGACATGGCCTTGTGACCACAGAGTCAGAAGGTCCAATAGAACAGGAGCAAAACAGTCGGAGCAGGTTCCAGCCTCCCTCTTTCTTGCCATCCCTCTATTTTGTCCTCCTCTCTTTCACCCTTTCTTTTGCCCATTTGTCTTGATCCTTTGTTTTGAGGTCTCACTTTTTGCTTCTTCTGCCCCCTTCTCTGTCTTGCCCTCTCAAACCCTCCTCTCTCACCACCTCATCTCTCTTGCCCTGTTTGGTTCACCACTGCTCTCTGCCTCTTTTGCCCTTCACGCTCTTTTTTGTCTTCTCTTTCGCCCTTCTTTTTCCTGACCTGCCCCCACTCTCCATTCTCATCTTCTCTCTCTCTTTCAGCTCCTTGACCCTCACTCTTTCTTTCCCTCTGTCTCTCCTGGGTCTGATTATTTGTGTGCATCTCTCTCTCATGCTGGCTCTCACATGCTTGTGCATCTTTTTCAGGTAAATCCTTCTTTTGCTGCTTTTTAATGCAACCATGAGCATCAAGTGTTGCATTCTTGTGTGGACTTCTCTAGGTTAGAACTTTTTACCTTTTTGAGTCTTCCATTGTACCTCAGTGGCTGATAATCAACAGGGCATAGATTGGCCTAGAGTAACCACATGAAGCTGTACTGTGCCGTCTTCATCTCAGCTGGTCCCACTCGGAACTGTGTGGAAATAATGTGGGTTGGCCCTGTGCAGTGAACTGGGATTCACTGGTAGGGTGTTGTGCTGATGGCTGGCTTCACCCTCATCTGCTCATCTCTAACCTTGGGTTTCCCACCTAAACGCAGAACCCTTCCATTCTGTGAGACCCTACCCATAGTTATAAACTAATAAAAGCATTTGTTCTCTCCAGTCGTGAGAGCTTTGATTCACACTACAATTTTATTAGCTTATTCCCTAATCAATGGAAGTGCTACTCAAGCCAGGTATGTGGCGGAGGAGTTCACGTATTGGCGAGAATGCTTCCAGGCCTATCTGATCGTAACCAGAGATGTCTTCTACACCGATGAACTCAGGAGGTCTGCACTTGTTTTGTGGGTAGGAATGAAAGGTTATGGAGTCATCAGGGACTGGACTACACATGACGCTGCCATCAAGGCTTTGAAGGCTTGGATCCTGGTCACAAAATGAGGTCCTAGCGAGACACCGAATAGTTCTACGTTGCCAGCGGCCAGGAAAGACCATCGATGACTACCTGCTGGATTTGTGGACACTCGCCAAGAAGAGCAGGTACGAAGTGACTATGGGCTACATTTGTGAGGAAGAACAGATCCGAGACACTCCAGTCACGGGGGTCGCTCGAGATACGAGGCAGCGATTGCTTGAGTCGGGAAAGAAGGACCTGGCTAGCCATGTCAAACCAGCCAAATCACTGGAACAGGCTAAGCTTGAGAACGATGACCTCGAAGCCAGTGAGTTCGATCACCCAGGTGACCCCTTCCAAGGACCAGCTGCTCCCACTACCCCAGCCCTAATGGATGCTCCTTCCCATGCTAGGAAGTGCTTTTTCTGCGGCAAGAGTCAGCATCCCTGATCTTGTTGCCAAGCAAAAGACTCAGTGTGTTCCAGCTGGGCAAGGGTTTGTCATTTGAGGGGAAGCCCAGGGAAGTCTGTGGGCTGCTCCGCTCCCGGATCTGATTCCAGCCCCAAGCTGTCTGCCCCGAATTCACCTGAACACACTTGCTGTGCGACACGCCGACAGAGTGTAGCAGTAGGTAAGTGGTGTGAAAAGGTTCAGTGGCCTTCTTGCCGTGACCCATATTCAAACTTGTGCCATCATTATCAGAGGAGGAAGGAGGGCGACCGTCTTGCCGCACCACGAGGTTGATGCCATCTTACCTATGCAGGGCATAGGTGGGAGCCACTCGAGTGAGGAGTATGGAGTCTCCGGAGACTTAGCCTTGATGGTCCTGGATCAGGACAGATCTCACCATCTCAGCAACTCCATTGTGACTGTGAAGGTAAACAGACATTCCACTAAATGCCTAATCGACACAGGCTCCACTGAAAGCTTCATAGACTCACGGACTGTGCAAGACTACAACATAAAGATGTATCCTTCCAATTACTGCACATTTCTCGTGTCTTATTTGCATTCTCCGCATGTTCAACAACATTGTATCGTACATCTGCCATTTGAAGGGGATGGAGATCTGTAAGATTTGCTTATATGTACTTGATTGTGCTCCGATGTTGCTGGGTCTGGACTTCCTGTGTCACCTTAAAAATTTGACCTTGGAGTATTCTGGCCCCCTCCCCCCTGTAATGGTTCAGAACGGAGGGCCCCTAAAATCAGAACCCACATGTAGCCTCTCCAAGATGAGCATCGACCCCTCTCCTCTCTTCCTGAATCTGTCCTCAGACTGCAAACCCATTGCTACCAAGAACAGGAGCTACAGCACAGCAGACCGAGATTTCATAAAGTCTGAGACTCAACGTCTGATCGACAAAAGTATCATCAAACCTAGAACCAGCCCATGGAGAGTACAAGTGGTAATGGTAAAAGGGGAAAACAAGACTAGGATAGTAATTGACTATAGCCAAACTATTAATCGGAACACACTCCTGGACACATACCCCCTCCCTCAAATTTCAGACATAGTGAATGATATTATGCAGTATCGGGTCTATTCGACCATCGACCTGAAAGCTGTTCAGGACTAAACATCTGGCTATCCTTGGCTATGTGGTGGATACAATGTCACCAGCTGCCAATCCATTCTGAGGACCATCCATATATAGCATTTGAGGCTAACGGTTATCTCTATCAATTCTGGAAGGTCCCTTTCAGTATCACTAATGGGGTTTCTATCTTCTAGAGGCAGAAGGACAGAATTGTGGATGAGTGTGGATTAAAGGCTACCTTCCCCTAACTCGTTAATGTCACCCTCTGTGGCCATACCTTGGAAGACCAGGAGGCCAACCTCCAGAATTTTCTCCACGCGGCAAAACCCCTGAACCTCACTTATAACTCTGACAAGTGCGTGTTCAGGACTAAACGTCTGGCTATCCTTGGCTACGTGATGGAGAATGGTATGATTGGGCCTGATCCCAATATGATGCACCCCCTGATAGAGCTCCCCATCCCTGGGACCACAAGGCTTTGAGGATATGCCTGGGGTTTTTCTTATATTACGCCCAATACACTGATAAGGTTCGCCCTCTCTTAAAAGCCACTAATTTCCCCCTCTCGGCTGAAGCTTTTAACTACCTCCAGAATCACATTGCGAAAGCCGCCATGCACGCGGTGGACAAGAATGTACCTTTCCAAGTGGAAAGCAATGTAGCCCTGGCCGCTACCATAAATATGAACTGATGTACCTCAACTTCAGAAATACAAGCCATTTCCGCCTTCGCCCAACTTGGAAGTTGGTCCATATCCATCAATATACTAACAAATTTCAACTGAGCTGCTTCATAATAATTTTAAAAATGAGGCAATTGAAGACCACCCAATGCATATTTCCATGTAAGTTTATGTAAAGCTACTTGTGTTAATTTCCCCTTCCATAAAAATTCCTGTACCGTGCTATTCAAATCCTGAAAAAAACTCTGAAAGTAAACAAGGTATCAACTGAAACACATATTGGATTTGAGGAAAAATATTCATTTTAAACAATTTACTCGACTAATTAACGTTAACGGAAGATCTTTCCATTTAATCAAATCTATTTTAATCCCTTTTAATAAAGGAACATAATTTAGGCTGGTTGCATTTTTTTCACAGACATTACAAGGCCACGAGCTCCCGAAACCATCGGTGGAAAAGGAGGCTCAAGCCATTGTAGAAGCCATAAGGCACTAGAGACACTACCTGGCTGGTAGAAGATTTACGCTCCTCACTGACCAGCGCTCGGTCACATTCATGTTCAATAATGTCAAGAGGGGAAAAATCAAAAATGACAAGATTGTTAGGTGGAGGATCGAGCTCTCCACCTCCAATTATGTCATTGCCTATCAGCCAGGAGCTCTTAATGACCCTCCAGATGCCTTATCCAGAGGAAGCTGTGCCTCAGCACATACCGGCCAACTGCGGTCTCTGCATAATGAGCTCTGCCATCCAAGGGTTACCCACATGACTCATTTTGTCAAGGCGTGCATTCTTCCCTCCTCCATGGAAGACATCAGGGAAATGATCAGGTCTTGCCAGGTCTGCGCAGAGTGCAAGATGCACTTCTATCACCCTGCAAAGTCACACCTGGTCAAGTCATTCTGGCCCTTCGAACGGCTCAGTGTCAATTTTACGGGAACTCTACCCTCCACGAACGGGAACACCTTTTTCCTCTATGTCATTGATGAGTACTCCCGCTTCCCGTTTGCCATTTCATGTCCAGACACGTCCATTTCATCAGTCATAAAGGCCCTAGACTCCATTTTTCCCCTGTTTGGGTATCCCAGCTATATTCATAGTGACCGGGTCTCAGCCTTTATGAGTGATATGACAGTACCTGCTGGTAAAGGGCATTGCATCCAGCAGGACTACTAGCTACAATCCCTGGGGAAATGGGCAGGTTGAAAAGGAGAATGCCACAGTCTGGAAGGCTGTCAAATTGGCTCTGAAGTTAAAAGGCTTTCCAGACTCATGCTGGTAGGAAATCCTCCCGAAGGTGCTCCATTCCATCCGGTCACTACTAGGTACCACGACCAATGCTACTCCTCACGAGCTCCTATTCACTTCTGAAAGAAAGTCGGCATCGGGAACTACACTCCCAATCTGGCACACCTCTCCTGGTCCAATCCTTCTCAGGAAGCACGTGAGAAGACCGACCCCCCCTGGTGGAAGGGGTGAAACTGCTCCATGCCAATCCCATGTACACCTTTGTGGAGTACCTGGATGGAAGGGAGGACACTGTCTTCATCAGGGACCTGGCACCCACCGGAATAGAGGGTCCGTTGCCTTGGGTGCCCTGTGAGCCACAGAGCTCATTCCCACTACCCCCCCCCACCCCCCCCCAGTTGGGGGATCCAGTTCAGGAGGAAAGTGCATTCCCCCTCCAACTTTGAGCCAGAGACCAGCCTGGCTCTCCTCACTCACAAGGAGTCCAAGGCCCCCCAGTGCTAAGGTGCTCCACCAAGATCTCCAGACCCCCAGACCACTTAATTCTGTAAATTTGTAAATAACTGTACATTTTGTTCTCTGTCTTCATTCACAAACCCTAAATTCTACAGGAAGGGGTGAATGTAGTGAACTGAGATTCACTGGTAGTGTGTTGTGCTGATGGCTGACTCCACCCCCATCTATAACCCTGGTTTCCCAGGACTACTGCGAGACCCACCCCTCAGTTAAAAGCTAATAAAAGCATTTGTTCTCCCTCTAGTCGTGAGCTTTTATTCACGCTACACTCTGTGAGGCCCTGCCTTTCTAACACCTCATCAAACTGTCCACAAATAGTTCCCAGTTGCAGAGTCGATCCCTGACTTGCAAAAGCACTTCCACTCCAGGAAGAACTTTGTCCCCTTCCCCCCAGCCTCCCATCTCACTCTGATTCCAGAGAACCTTCAGCAAGTGGTTTCAATAATTGATTGTAAAATGTCAGGAAATAATCATTGTGGAACTGGAGCCCATGACTTTGCAGTTTATCTTCAGGAAACAGAATCATCCTATTGGACACAAATCATTAACCCTTCCAGCAATTCAAGAGGCAGGGTGTGTCTTTGCTCTTTCTCTTGATATACCTGACCCATTTCACCCATGCCAAGGCTGAGGTGAAAGTCCATAGTCCAGGTTACTCCTGTGACTGGGTTGGGTTGAATGGGGAGCCAACTACATGTCCAGTTCCTGCTTTGGTTTCTTCTCAAGTTGAAATTCAAGTTTATTGTCAAGATCAAGAATTTTATTCTCTTGACTTGAGAGTTCTCAGGCTTGGACCACTGATTTATGAGGTATTTTCTATATTTCAGGTACACGTGTACTCCAGCTATGCTCAGCAGAGAAGGACACACAATGCCAGGCATGTGCTGATAAGCAGTACACAGCATATTGGAATAAACTGAAGAAGTGCAGGGGGTGTGAAGCTCAGTGCAGCGAAGGTACGTCATGGGAATCTGCTTCCTAAATGGGAGATGACTGAGTTTATAAAACTGCCCATAGCAGTGGTCTTCTTAGATTACAACTGGCGATTACTCTGGTTGAGGAATGGGTCAGAGGTATTGGGGCTTGAGAGGGGGGAGATGAGGGTTGGAGAGCCTTAGTGGTTCAACATACCATTGATGCCAACCTTCTGGGGTCTCCCCAGTGGGCAACCATTTCCTTTTTAAAAAAATTTTATTTAAAAGATTTTTTTTTTAAAACAAAATACAATCAAATAACAGCAAGAAATTTTTAGATACATAAAGAAAAACCCATCCCACCCTCCCAGCCCTTTAGCCAGCTCCCTTAAGGGGAGCCATATACAAAAACAAAATAGAATATTTCAAAGTATTTTCAAATTCATATAGTCCAAATAAGAAGACCACATATTAACAAAGAAGGAATAATTATCGTAGGTTACATGTAATTTTTTCCAACGGAATACAAGCTCTTAATCAATTATGCTAATGTATTATATTAATCTCCACATTATCTTTCCAAGTACTAGCTACACATTTTCATGCTACAGATAATGCTAAATGTACAAATGCAATTTGAAATTTATCCAACCCCAATCCCTTCAAAGAAACCATATAACCCAAAAAAAAATTGATGGGTCTAGTGGAAGTTTAATCTTAAATAATTTTTCCAAGACTAATCAAATTCCTTCCCAAAATGGTTGTACTTTAACACAAGACCAAACAGCATGTTTGAGGCCTACCTTCTCTGGTCCCAGCCCCCATTTCTTCCTGTGTTAATTCCAGTAAGATTGAGCTCTCTTCCTCCCCTAATGCAGTGGCTCCTCTTCCAGTGTGGCTGCAGGTCTGAACACCCATTGACAGCGTGCCGACCTCATCAGCCCGCCGTCTTTCAGGCTCCCTCACAGCCCACACTTTTTTCCAATAATTCACGAACCCGCAACACACCGTGCATGCCTGGCAAAGTCACTGTCCGTGCAGGTGCGTCTTCCGATGCTATACTACACGGCCCCGGACCACCAGGCAATACTGCGGGCTCACGAGTCTGTCCTCACTCAGCCGATCCACCTGCACGCCCGGGTTCACGGGTGCATGAGTCAGGGACGGCCAAGCTCATCACCGAACCGGCATCATCTTGTGAATGCGCGATCGGCGCCGGTGTAATATTTAGTCAAGCAGGAGTCCTCTGAGGCTTGGGAGCTCCATGTGACTTTAACTTGGTAGGTAGGCCTCAATTCTTCAACACTTTTATAAGGTAATTCCTTTTGCAATTGAGCTTTTGATTTCTTCATGTTTGTAGCCATTTCAATCCTTCACTATTCCAAAGTCTGTAAATACTATTTTTAACCACTTTTACAAGTTTTAAAATCGGGTATTTATAAGTCTAACTGGGGCAAGGTGGAACTACACGTCTTCCCTCTATGCCATCTTGCCACGCCCCACCCGGGCAACCATTTCCAAGAGTTATTGAGGTTTCCAGTGTCATTACTGTAGATGGTGATTCGGGATGGGAAGGTAGGGTGATACATTCTGACCACTCTACCTCATCCTCCCTGGAATAGGCACTAATTTCACATTTGCGGCAGGAAAATGGAACGATGGCCTCATTGCTGGAGGGATTGAGTTTAGGAGCAGGGAGGTTCTGCTGTAACTGTACAAGGTCCTGGTGAGGCCGCGTCTGGGAACTGTGTGCGGTTCTGGTCTCCTTACTGAGGAAGGATGGACTGGGTTTGGAGACAGTGCAGAGGAGGTCCAGCAGGTTGATTCCAAGGATGAGGGTTTTAGCCTATGAGGAGTCATTGAGTCACCTATGGCTGTACTCGCTGGAATTTAGAAGAATGAAAGGAGATCTTATAGAAATTATGAAAGGCTTAGATCAGATAAAAGTGGGAAAGTTGTTTTCATTGGTGGGGCAGACCAGAACTAGGGGACATAGCCTCAAGATCCAGGGGAGTAATTTAGGGCGGAGATGAGGAGGAACTGCTTTTTCTGGAGGGTGGTGAATCTGTGGAATTTGTTGCCCTTTGAAGCAATGGAGGTGACCTCAGTAAATATATTTGAGACAAGGTTGGAAAGATTTTTACATAGAAGGTGAATTAATGGATATGGGGAAAAGGCAGAAGGTGGAGATTAGCCTATCATCTGATCAGCCATGATCTCATTGAATGGCAGAGCAGGCTCAATGGGCCAAATCCTGCTCCTATTTCTCATGTTCTCCTGTAGATTGGTCAATGAATCATTATTTGACTTTTTGCCATTACCCCATTAATGGTAAATTTCAGGGAACAGGACAGCTGAGATTTTGTCATTTAAGGAAACCTTGGATAGGTATATGGATGGGAGAGGATTGGAGGGTTATGGACAAAGTGCAGGTAGGTGGGACTAGAGGATATTACTCAGATCGGTATGGACTAGAGGGGCCGAGATGTTTCCATACTGTAGTTGTTGTATGTTATTGTATACCCATGCCCTAGGAATGGCTGAATTGAAATGCTGCAAATGGTGAATTGACAACTCAGGGGAGAATCATAGGAGAGTGTAAAGGATATTCTAGACTTTCACCCATTCACAAGAATCCCAAGGAATACTCCAGACTTCATATGGAGTTTTTTGTAATTGTGGAAATTAGTGGGAGTTCAGGATACTGCAGCATGGAAAATCTTCCTTTCCTCTTTTCCCCAACCCCCTGAGTTTTTATACGCATTCTCAACACTTCCTGTTTATCTTGGACAAGAGGATTTTGCTACTTCCCATGTGTGATGTGTTCTGGCAATGTGAGCTACCAAATGTTTATAATTTACAGCTTCTTACAGTAAGTAATTTGGACAAATTCCAATAACATCTGAAACTATCTGACTCAATGAGCTGCTGGCTGCTTCAATCCTTGTGTATGTCATTGCCAAAAATTGCTGGGAACCAAATCTAAAAAGCTGCAAAGAAATCACCATATCAGAGAAGCGTACAAGGTCACTCCCTTTAAATTTACTTTTATAGAGAATGGAACCCCAGATTATTTAATTACCACAATCCCCAGTCCTGGCCTCATCTGCTCTCTTTATTCTTTAATAACTTCATGCTACCAACTTCCAATGGTTAAAGCTCCACCATTTCCTCCCTGAATATGTCTGTCTCTCCACCTTTTCCTCCTTAAGAATTCTTCTGCATCCTTACCAAACAGTCATCTATTGTAATAATGTGCCACAGACTTGTAAAAACACAAGGCTGGATAAGGTCAGCTGGTCAAAGTATACTTTATGCAGCAAAGATAAAGATGCATAACCAATGTTTTGAGCTAGAGCCCTTTATTAAGGTACTCCAGATAGAAGGGGGGGGAGGGGGAACATGAGGGGCAACTTCTTCATACAGAGATTGGTGGGAGTGTGGAATGAGCTGCCAGCTGAAGTGGTGAATGAGGTGTCCATTTTAACATCTTTGGACAGGTACATGGATGGGAGGGCTATGGACTGGGTGCAGATCAGTTGGACTAGGCAGAATAATGTTTGGCACAGACTAAAAGGGTTGGAGGGCCTGTTTCTGTGCTGTAACATTCTATGGTTCTAATTACTCCCATATAGCTCCAATGATTTGGGTTAAAATTTGTGTGGAGTTGGCATGTTCTCCCTGTGACTGGCTGGGCTTTCCCTCCAGTTCCCTCCCACATCCCAAGGACGTGTGGTTGGGTAGGTTAAGTGACCACAGTAAATTGTGGAGCTGAGAGGTGGAATCAGGAAAGAGTTAATGAGCATGCAAGGAAAATAAAATGGGTACTTAATGGTGAACCAAAGGGCCTGTTTCTATGCTAATTATTTGAGGTACTTTATAAATAAAAGTTGTTTGCTTAACCCTTTGAACTCTGGCAATTTTTAACCTTTTATAGTATATATTCTGGACTGGGTCCATGGGTAAACTACAGAACAAATAGCAGTATAAACCAGCAGATGGTTGGGGATAAAACCAGTTGCGGAAAACTGGGGTATCTGCGCTTGTCTGTAGTCCCTGAAAACAGGGATGCGGAGTGCAAAGGGTTAAAAGGGGAATGATGTGTGAAGCTAGTGGCCCAGTTCTTGAGCGAATGAGATGCGTTGCACAGTCAATGATCTTGCTATATGAGGTAATTAAAGTCCTTCCTGTTGCCCTCCAAGTCCCAGGTTAAGTTTTTCTTGGTGTCTGTGAAGGTGCTTTAGTTATTTGGCTAATGGCAGCCAATGAAGGTTTTTTTGCTGCTGGGGATCAGTAGTATTATTGTGAGGTACAAGGCACCTCCCATGCATTCTTTTACAGAACTTGTTCACAAGACTTTTCATAACTTAATGGCAGCACCACATTTTCCTTCTGTCCCCAATACAGACCAGGAAGAGGTTCAGCCCTGCACATCAACCTCCATGAGGGTGTGTTTATGCCGCAAAGGTTCATACTGCATTGATGCTACTGGCAAAACATGTAACCAATGCCGAAAACATACTAAATGCAATGAAGGTCATGGTGTTGTTGAGCAAGGTATGATCAGATTTTTGGGGGTGGGGGGGAATTATTGGGATTCTCATAGGTTGGATTTTCCTGCAAAGTTTGACTTTGTGTTTCTGAATCCCAGGAACTAAAGATACCGATGTAAGTTGTGAACCATGCACCTCTGGAACATTCTCCAATGTCGTTTCTTCCACCGAGCCTTGCAGACCCCATACTGAGTAAGTAGTTCCTTGTGTTAGGATTGCAATTTTGATAATCTGACGCACATGGCCTCCTGAGCAGTTAGCTGTCAGGTGGCATTAGACACTCTTTAGGAAGATCTATTGTGGGCTAGAGATAGGCTAAAGCACCCTCAACGTCGATCCATTACATGCTACCAGCACGAGGCAGCTTGGGTTAGAACCTGGGAAAGAGAAGGAAAAAGATGCCACAAAGGGGAAAAAATATACATGGATGTGGGAAGATGAAAAAAGAAATGCATACAAAGAAAAAGGAACACAGAAAATAGGAATATTGTAGGGGAGAAAAAAGATGCATGCACATACAAAGAAAGATAAAGTGTTATATGGGCAAGGTTCAGAGATACAGATGCACACTTAGATTCCATTAGTTTGATACAACAACAAGAAAAACAGATTTGAATTCAGAGTAAATTTCCCTCAACTCTGTGCCCCATCAAACACTTAACTGGCAGGTACTGAATGGACCAAATTCCCCCCTACACTACCCCATAAAAGCACTTCCAGGACAGGTTAAAGACAAGTTGGGTGGCACAGTTGGCATCAGCGATCAGGACTGGACCATGGTTTGAACCCTATGCTGTCTGCAAGGAGTTTGTATGTTCTCCCTGAGTCTGCATTGGTTTTTCCCAGGGGGTCTGGTTTCCTCCCACCATTCAAAAAATGTACAGGATGTGTCGATCAAATTGGGCGGCACAGACTCGTGGGCCAAAGTGGCTTGTTACCGTGTTCTATGTCTAAATTTAGGTTTTTTAAAAAGTTAGGAACAGAGGGAAGTGTGCATGTTTTCTATGCATTTCAACTGGATGCAAAATTAGTAAACTGGTATCAGATTAGGACTAGTACTATCCACAGTTCCTGGGTACATTCCATCCCACAGGCATAGCCATTTATTGAAAGATCCCAGGACATAATTTAAAGGAAATGGCCTTTTGAGAAACACTACAAAGTGAAAGCCATTAAATAAGAGTGAGGATGTTCTTTGCTTTAATTATAACACTTGACAATATTTTTCAAGAGGTTTGTTTCCTGAATTATGATAGACAACTTACAGCTGAACACAAAGATAACCAAGTTTTCTGTATCACATAGGAAGTTGGAGAAACATGAAATAAACTTTGATTGAATTTATAGTGTTTAATCACATAATGGTGCCGACACATTGTGATAGTTCAACTGACCTAAAAATGTTTTGCCGCTGATATTCGTTTGTACTCAGCGCCTCTCGCATCAGTGTCCAACAATAGTCGGCCAACACTGATGGATTCTCATTGCCCTGATGCCACTTTTCCATGGTCGCAATGTCCTGGTGAAACAGACAGGAAGCAAAGAGTAGGAATAAATGGGTTCTTTTCAGAATGGCAGGTAGTGGCTAGTAGGGTACTGCAAGGCTCAGTGCTAGGACCCCAGTTATTTACAATATAGATCAATGACTTAGATGAATAGAAAGCAGCGTCTCCAAGTTTGCAGATGACACAAAGCTGGGAGGCAGGTTTAGCTGTGTAGAGGATGCTAAAAGGATGCAGGGTGACTTGGACAAGTTAGGTGAGTGGGCCAATGCCTGGCAGATGCCATATAATGTGGATAAATGTGAGGTTATCCACTTTGGAGGCAAGAACAGGAGAGAAGATTATTACCTAAATGGTGTCCGATTAGGAAAAGGGGGGATGCAACGAGACCTTGGTGTCGCTGTGCACCAGTCATTGAAAGTGGGCATGCAGGTTCAGCAGACAGGGAGGAAAGCAAATGGTATGTTGGCATTCATAGCAAGAGGATTCAAGTACAGTAGCAGAGAGATTCTACTCCAGCTGGACGGGGCCTTGGTGAGACCACACCTGGAGTATTGTGTACAGCTTTGGTCTCCTTATCGGAGGAAGACATCCTAGCCATAGAGGGAGTGCAAAGAAAGTTCACTAGATTGATACCAGGGATGGCAGGATTTGTATATGAAGAAAGGCTGGATTGACTAGGCTTATACTCGCTGGAATTTAGAAGATTGAGGGGGATCTTATAGAAACATAAAATTCTTAAGGGATTGGATGGGGTAGATGCAAGAAGGTTGTTCCCGATGTTGGGCAAAATCAGAACCAGGGGTTACAGTTTAAGGATAAGGGAGAAGTCTTTTAGGACTGAGATGAGGAAAAGTTTCTTCTCTCAGAGAGTGGTGAATCTGTGGACTTCTTTGCCACAGGAAGTAGTTGAAGCTGGTTCCTTATCAATATTTAAGAGGGAGTTAGATTTGGCCCTTGTGACTAAGGAGATCAGAGGGTCCGAGAAGAATGCAGGCACTGGATACTGACTAGATGATCAGCCATGATCAAAATGAATGGTGGTGTAGGCTTGAAGGGCCAAATGGCCTACACCTACACCTACTTTCTATGTTACCATGTTTATCACTGACTGCACCAAGATCACCAGGGAAGGAGTCCAAGTGTGGATGCAGAAAATGAATTTTCAACGACACGTTGCACTTCGTGGTTTTATAAGCTCAAAGTAGACAAAATATGACAGGAAATCACAAAAAGAGGTTATATCTAAAAATAGTATGTGATAAGAAATTTTAAGATAATTCTCATGATTAGCAGCCCAAAATCCATAAAATACACCCAAATGTGTTCAGGAAGAAAACATTTTGTTGTCCAGTATAAATTCCTCTCTGTTCCCATTAAGATTTATTTCTTCTTTTGTTCAAATAGATATTGACCTCAGCCTTGAAATAAAATAGGTATTATAGTACACAAAATTTGCTTTAGTCTGCAGTAAAGCAGTTTTGCAATCAGCAGAAATTGCCAGGCACCTCTTACAATCAGAGAAAAGCTAAAGAGAGTCTCATCGTCCCCCCCCCCCAAAGCATTACTGATTGTCCATGGATTTGCCTCCAGCGCTCCTGCCGCCTCCATAGTGACACAGACTCCAGTCCAAAACATCGGCAATCCGAGCACCAGATTCAAACCTTCGACATGATGAGGAAGCCTCTCATATCTGGGTTCTGATACTTGGTACCCCTTCAGCCAGTCTCAAGCCAATCTCCAGCAGTCCGAGCCTGATGAGAGTTCTTTGACCACGGTTGCCCACAGCCTAGATGGGTTCCTCACCTTGGGTCACCAACAGCCTGCACCTGTATGTTCTTCAGCTGCAGAGCCCTTCACTGGTCTGCCAGCGTGGTCACCGTCCTCTGCTATTCCATCCGCACAGTTCCTTGGAACAAAGAATTCCAAAGATGCTCAAATGTCTCCTTGTAAAGTCTTACTCCTTGCTGTATGAGGGGAAACATTCTCTCCACAATGACTCTATCTCAGAAACTTATGTTGCAATAGGATTACTTCTCATCCTGCAAACCTCCAGTGAGTATAGGACCATCCGCTAACATTTCCCCAAAAGACAACTTTCAACCTTGGATTCCAGCAAGTGAATCTACTCTGAACATGATGCATTGCAAGTAAAACCTCACTAAAAAGGGCTCACAGATGCCGTGTGCAGATATTCTCAACCTCCTTTGTCAATCCCCTTGTAATAAAAGCCATAATGGTCTTATTAATTACTTGGTCTATTTGTATATGAAATTTCATTTACCAGAATTCCCAGATCCTTATTTCATTTCTCTCCATTTAACAATATTCCACTTTTTGTTCATCCTGTGGAAATAATAACCTTGTGGCTCTTGACAAATGTTTGTCAGTCGGTTACTCTTTTACATATTTTATATCCTCTTGCCTACATTGCTTTCCCTCCAATGTTTGTGCCATCAGTAAATTTGACTACAATAGACTTGGACCATTTCTTTAAGTCATTCATGTAGTTTATCATGAATGCCCTTGCACTGATCTCTGTGGTACCAGGCTCGTTCTACCTTGCCTGGACTCTTTTCCGTTAGTCAGGTATTCTTTATCCATGCTAATATATTACTCTCAAATTCTTCAATTTTTCCTGTGGTGCCTAATCAAGAGTCATTTTGAAGTTCGAATTGCTACCGATTCCCCTTTGTCCACCTTGCTCACAGCATCTCATTTTTTTAAAAATTTTTTTATTTTTCACACCATAAACCACATTGACCATAATACATACTTTTTCCTTTTCAAATATATACAGTGCCATTTTCTCCCCCCCTCCCTCCTCCCATCCCACCCTCCCTACCTCCCCCACCCCCCATCCATTTAAAGTACAAAATCTAGGATACATTAAACCAGTCAAACAATGTTGTCATTCAATAAAAATAAACAAGAAATTCCACTGAGTCAATTCTTTTCATTTCCTTCTCCTTTCGTTAATTTAGGTAGTGTCCCCAGTAGGTTTTCTCTATTGTGTTTCATGTAAGGCTCCCATATTTGTTCAAATATTTCAATATTATTTCTTAAACTATATGTTATTTTTTCTAATGGAATACATTTATTCATTTCTATATACCATTGTTGTATTTTCAAATTATCTTCCAATTTCCAGGTTGACATAATACATTTTTTTGCTACGGCTAGAGCTATCTTAACAAATCTTTTTTGTGCACCATCCAAATCAATTCCAAATTCTTTGTTTTTTATGTTACTTAGGAGGAAGATCTCTGGGTTTTTTGGTATATTGTTTTCTGTAATTTTATTTAATATTTGGTTTAGATCTTCCCAAAATTTTTCTACTTTCTCACATGTCCAGATTGCATGAATTGTTGTTCCCATTTCTTTTTTACATCGAAAACATCTATCCGATACTGTTGGGTCCCATTTATTTAACTTTTGAGGTGTAATGTATAGCCTGTGTACCCAGTTATATTGTATCATACATAACCTCGTATTTATTGTATTTCTCATCGTTCCAGAACATAACTTCTCCCATGTTTCCTTTTTTATCTTTATATTTAAATCTTGTTCCCATTTTTGTTTAGTTTTACCATTTGTTTCCTCATTCTCCTTTTCTTGCAGTTTAATATACATATTTGTTATAAATCTTTTGATTATCATTGTATCTGTAATCACATATTCAAAGTTACTTCCCTCTGGTAAACTCAGACTGCTTCCTAATTTGTGCTTCAAGTAGGATCTCAATTGGTAATATGCCAGCACTGTATCTTGAGTTATATTGTATTTATCTTTCATTTGTTCAAAGGATAATAATCTATTTCCTGAAAAACAATTTTCTATTCTTTTCATCCCTTTTTTCTCCCATTCTCTAAAGGAAAGGTTATCTATTGTAAAAGGGAGTAACTTATTTTGCGTCAATATTAGTTTTGGTAATTGATAATTTGTTTTATTCCTTTCTACATGAATCTTTTTCCAAATATTGAGTAGATGATGTAATACTGGAGAACTTCTATGTTGTACCAATTTTTCATCCCATTTATATAATATGTGTTCAGGTATCTTTTCCCCTATTTTATCTAATTCTAATCTAGTCCAATCTGGCTTTTCCCTTGTTTGATAAAAATCTGATAGGTATCTTAATTGGGCGGCTCTATAATAATTTTTAAAGTTTGGCAGTTGTAAGCCTCCTTGTTTATACCATTCTGTTAATTTATCTAGTGCTATCCTTGGTTTCCCCCCTTTCCATAAAAATTTCCTTCTTATTTTCTTTAACTCCTTGAAGAATTTCTCTGTCAGTTGTATTGGCAATGCCTGAAATAGGTATAATATCCTTGGAAAAATGTTCATTTTAATACAGTTTATCCTTCCTATTAGTGTTGGTGGTAAATCTTTCCAATGCTCTAAATCGTCCTGTAATTTTTTCATTAGTGGATAATAATTGAGTTTATATAGTTGGCTGAGATTTTTATTTATTTGTATACCTTGGTATCTTATTGCTTGCATTTGCCATCTGAATGGTGTTTCCTTCTTAAATTTTGAGAAATCCGCATTATTCATTGGCATTGCTTCACTTTTATTTACGTTAATCTTGTAACCCGACACTTCTCCATATTCCTTCAATTTCTTATATAATTCTTTTATTGATAGTTCTGGTTCTGTTAAGTATACTATAACATCATCCGCAAATAAACTGATTTTATATTCCTTGTCTTTTATTTTTATCCCTTTTATATTATTTTCTGTTCTTATCAATTCTGCTAGTGGTTCTATAGCTAATGCGAACAATAAGGGTGATAGTGGGCATCCCTGCCGTGTTGACCTGCTTAAGTTAAATTGCTTTGATATATATCCATTTACTGTCACTTTCGCCAATGGCCCCTTATATAATGCTTTAATCCAATTAATATACTTCTCTGGTAAACTCAATTTTTGCAATACTTTGAATAAATAATTCCATTCTACTCTGTCAAAGGCCTTCTCTGCGTCTAAAGCAACTGCTACTGTTGGCGCTTTACTCCCTTCTACTGCATGAATTAAGTTAATAAATTTACAAATATTGTCTGTTGTGCATCTTTTTTTAATAAATCCAGTTTGGTCTAGATTTACCATTTTCGGTACATACTCTGCTAATCTGTTTGCTAATAGTTTAGCTATTATCTTATAATCTGTGTTAAGTAATGATATTGGTCTATATGACACTGGTGCGAGTGGATCTTTTCCTTGCTTTAGTATTACTGTAATTATTGCTGTTTTACATGAATCTGGTAAGCTTTGTGTTTTATCAATCTGGTTGATTACTTCCAGGAGGGGAGGAATTAATAAATCTTTAAATGTTTTATAGAATTCTATTGGGAATCCATCCTCTCCTGGTGTTTCATTATTTGGTAATTTTTTTATTATCTCTTGTATTTCTACTATTTCAAATGGTTCTGTGAATTTATTTTGTTCCTCTATTTGTAATTTTGGTAGTTCAATTTTAGCCAAAAATTCATCTATTTTGCCTTCTTTCCCTTCGTTTTCAGTTTGGTATAATTGTTCATAGAATTCTCTAAAGTTTTCCTTGATCTCCTTTGGATTATATGTGATTTGTTTGTCTTTTTTCCTTGATGCCAATACCATTTTCTTAGCTTGTTCTGTCTTAAGCTGCCATGCTAGAATTTTGTGCGTTTTTTCCCCTAGTTCATAATATTTCTGTTTTGTCTTCATTATGTTCTTCTCCACCTTATATGTTTGTAGTGTTTCATATTTTATTTTTTTATCTGCCAATTCTCTTCTTTTAGTTGTATCTTCCTTCATTGCTAATTCTTTTTCTATATTTACTATTTCCCTTTCCAACTGCTGTTTCCTGATTATAGTCCTTCTTCATCTTGGTTACATAACTTATTATTTGCCCTCTAATGAACGCTTTCATTGCATCCCATAGTATAAACTTACCTTCCACTGATTCCGTATTTATTTCAAAATACATTTTTATTTATCTTTCAATGAATTCTCTAAAATCCTGCCTTTTGAGTAGCATGGAGTTTAATCTCCATCTATACATTCTTGGCCTTTGTTTTTGTACAGGGTGATGATGGTGGCATCACGAAGATCCTGAGGCAGTTTACCTTGGTCCCAACAAAGCTTGAAAAACTCATGCAGTTTGGCATGCAGAGTTTTGCCGCCAGCCTTCCAGACTTCTGGGGGGATTCCATCCATACCTGCTGCTTTGCCACTTTTCAGTTGTTCGATTGCCTTATATGTCTCATCCAGGGTGGGAACCTCATCCAGCTCTAGCCTTAGGGGCTGTTGAGGGAGCTGGAGCAGGGCGGAATCTTGGACTGAGCGGTTGGTACTGAAAAGAGATTGGAAGTGTTCTGACCATCGGTTTAGGATGGAGATCTTGTCGCTGAGGAGGACTTTGCCGTCTGAGCTGCGCAGCGGGCTTTGGACTTGGGGTGAGGGGCCGTACACAGCCTTTAGAGCCTCGTAGAAACCCCTGAAGTCGCCAATGTCCGCGCTGAGCTGTGTTCGTTTGGCGAGGCTAGTCCACCACTCATTTTGGATCTCCCGGAGTTTGCGCTGAAGATGGCTGCATGCACTACAGGGGAATCACGTTGCTCTCCATTGCAGGCAAAATCTTCGCTAGGATTCTACTAAATAGAATAATACCTAGTGTCGCTGAGAATATTCTCCCAGAATCACAGTGCGGCTTTCGCGCAAACAGAGGAACCACTGACATGGTCTTTGCCCTCAGACAGCTCCAAGAAAAGTGCAGAGAACAAAACAAAGGACTCTACATCACCTTTGTTGACCTCACCAAAGCCTTCGACACCGTGAGCAGGAAAGGGCTTTGGCAAATACTAGAGCGCATCGGATGTCCCCCAAAGTTCCTCAACATGATTATCCAACTGCACGAAAACCAACAAGGTCGGGTCAGATACAGCAATGAGCTCTCTGAACCCTTCTCCATTAACAATGGCGTGAAGCAAGGCTGTGTTCTCGCACCAACCCTCTTTTCAATCTTCTTCAGCATGATGCTGAACCAAGCCATGAAAGACCCCAACAATGAAGACGCTGTTTACATCCGGTACCGCACGGATGGCAGTCTCTTCAATCTGAGGCGCCTGCAAGCTCACACCAAGACACAAGAGAAACTTGTCCGTGAACTACTCTTTGCAGATGATGCCGCTTTAGTTGCCCATTCAGAGCCAGCTCTTCAGCGCTTGACGTCCTGCTTTGCGGAAACTGCCAAAATGTTTGGCCTGGAAGTCAGCCTGAAGAAAACTGAGGTCCTCCATCAGCCAGCTCCCCACCATGACTACCAGCCCCCCCACATCTCCATCGGGCACACAAAACTCAAAACGGTCAACCAGTTTACCTATCTCGGCTGCACCATTTCATCAGATGCAAGGATCGACAATGAGATAGACAACAGACTCGCCAAGGCAAATAGCGCCTTTGGAAGACTACACAAAAGAGTCTGGAAAAACAACCAACTGAAAAACCTCACAAAGATAAGCGTATACAGAGCCGTTGTCATACCCACACTCCTGTTCGGCTCCGAATCATGGGTCCTCTACCGGCACCACCTACGGCTCCTAGAACGCTTCCACCAGCGTTGTCTCCGCTCCATCCTCAACATCCATTGGAGCGCTCACACCCCTAACGTCGAGGTACTCGAGATGGCAGAGGTCGACAGCATCGAGTCCACGCTGCTGAAGATCCAGCTGCGCTGGATGGGTCACGTCTCCAGAATGGAGGACCATCGCCTTCCCAAGATCGTATTATATGGCGAGCTCTCCACTGGCCACCGTGACAGAGGTGCACCAAAGAAAAGGTACAAGGACTGCCTAAAGAAATCTCTTGGTGCCTGCCACATTGACCACCGCCAGTGGGCTGATAACGCCTCAAACCGTGCATCTTGGCGCCTCACAGTTTGGCGGGCAGCAGCCTCCTTTGAAGAAGACCGCAGAGCCCACCTCACTGACAAAAGGCAAAGGAGGAAAAACCCAACACCCAACCCCAACCAACCAATTTTCCCTTGCAACCGCTGCAATCGTGTCTGCCTGTCCCGCATCGGACTGGTCAGCCACAAACGAGCCTGCAGCTGACGTGGACTTTTTACCCCCTCCATAAATCTTCGTCCGCGAAGCCAAGCCAAAGAAAGACATTCTTGGAGACTTTATTGTCAATATTAAAGGTGAATGGTCTGATAATATTCTAGCTTTATATTCTGTTTTTCTTACTCTATCTTGCATACGAGCTGATAACAAAAATAGGTCTATACTTTTTTTTTGAAACTTTATTTATTAATTTTAACATATAAAGAAAGTCAGTAATTCACATACAAAAAAAATACAAAACGAAGTAATACAAATACAAAGTAACATAATTAATTAATACAATACCAATCTCAAAATCTCCCCCTGACAACTAAAAACTAAGACTAAAAGAAAAGAAACAATTTTTAACCCCTAAACTCCCCCCTCCCCACCCCCACAATAAAGAGTGAAGAATTAATAGTTAGTATAAGAGAAAAATAAATTAAAAAAAAATATCTTAAAAAGAAAATCAATATATATTTGAAAAAATATTAATTAAGTATTAATTATTAGTCCACAAAATTTTTATTATATAAAACTATATATAAAAAAAACCAAAAACAAACAAAAAAAAACTTAAAATGAAAAAAAGCCAACTAATAAAAAAAAACTAAAAGGAAAGAAAAAAAACATATGTATAGAAAAAAATATATATAAATGAAAAGTTTTTTTTTAAAAAATAATTCAAACTTATTTAAATTGTATATAATCAATAAATGGAGTCCACTTTAACTCAAAAAGACATCTTATCTTGTATAGAAAATGATATTTTTTCCATAACCAAACAAAACTTCATCTCTGAATACCACCTATCTAAAGACAATACATTTCTATTCTTCCAAGTAATCGTTATACATTTCTTAGCCACTGCCAACGCTAAATAAATAAAAGAAATCTGGTAATTATCTAATTCTAAATCAATCAACGGTTGCATATTCCCTAATAAAAATATATCAGGGTCTAATACAATATGAAGATTATATAGATTATTAAATACAGATTGAATACCTTTCCAAAATTGTTGTAACCGATCACACAACCAAACAGCATTTAAAAAAGTACCAGAAACCTGATCACAACGAAAACAAAGATCTGACTTACTAAAACCAAATTTTTTAAATTTTTCGGGTGTTAAATATAATTGATGTATAAAACTATAATTGATCATCGCCAATCTAGCATTGATCAATTTTCGAACACTGTTACGACAAATTTCAGACCAATCTTCTTCAGTTATTGTTAAGCTTAAATCTTTTTCCCATTTCATTTTATATTTATCCCAATCTATTTTACTTTCACATTCCAACAAAATACGATACAAGCCTGATATATAACCCTTTTTTGGAAATGAGAGTACGTATTTCTCAAAATCAGTTTCAGACAATAAATTCATTTGGCAACCACATACCTGTTTTACAAAAGATCTTAACTGATAATACACAAATATAGAATGACCACTTATATCAAATCTCTTTTGCAATTCTACAAAAGAACAAAAATGACCTTCTAAAAAACAGTCAGATAAATTATGTATTCCTTTCTCCTCCCATTGTTTCAAAATAGTATTAGATACCGTGAAAGGAACAAGTTGATTATTAAATAATGGTAATCTTCCCAACCACTTATTTTTCAATCCCATTTTATGTAATTTACTTGTCCATAAATTCATTAAATGTTTCAATATTGGTACATCATAAGTTCGTAACAAATTTTTATTCCATCAAAATAAAAATTAATTCGAAAATTTTTCAGAAATAACTGCCAATTCTATCTGTGCCCAACTAGGCATTTCTTGTGTGGCCATTAATACGCTAAGAAATCTAAATTGAGCTGCTTCATAATAAAATTGAAAATTAGGTAGTCGTAACCCTCCAAATTGAAAATCCCACATCAATTTTTTCAAAGCCACCCTAGGGAATTTTCCTTTCCACAAAAAATCCCTAATTACCTTATATAAGTCCTTAAAAAATCTTTTTTGTAAACAACAGGGAATTGATTGGAATAAATATTGTATACGAGAAAAAATATTCATTTTTAAAGTATTAATTCTTCCTAATAAACCCAAAGGTAAATCTTTCCATTTAACTAAATCTGCCTTAATCTTCTTCATTAAAGGAAGATAATTAAGTGAATATAAGTTTTGGTAATCAGTATTAACATTAATTCCCAAATATTTAATTTGTTTCGTCCACTTCAAATTCGTAATATTTCTAAACATTGAATAATCATCTTTACTAATTGATAAAATTTCACTTTTAGTCCAATTAACCTTATAACCAGATAATTGACCATAAATCTCTAAAGAATCTTGAAGTGCTGGCAGAGAAACATCAGGATCCACCAAATACAGCAAAACGTCATCCGCAAATAAATTTATTTTATAATCTTCATTCAAAACTCTCATACCTTTGATACTTTCATTCTGACGTATTAATTGTGCTAAAGGTTCAATAACTAAAGCAAACAAAGCGGGTGATAATGGACATCCTTGTCTAGTAGATCTTGTTAAATTAAAAGATTCTGAAAGCAAACCATTAGTAACAACTCTAGCTTTCAGTCCATTATACAAAGCCCTAATCATACCAATAAATGAGGGACCAAACGAAAACTTCTCAAGTACTTGAAATAAAAACTTCCACTCTACTCTATCAAATGCCTTTTCTGCATCCAATGAAACCACCATGTGATTTAGATCTATTTATTAAAGTAATTAATCGTAAAATATTATCCGAAGCATACCTATTTTTAATAAAACCTGTTTGATCACGATGTATTATCTTTGGTAAATACTGAGCTAACCTATTAGCCATAACTTTAGCCATTATTTTATAATCTACATTTAACAATGATATAGGACGGTAAGAAGCTACCTGTAAAGGGTCTTTATCTTTTTTTGGTATAACTGTAATTATAGCATTAGAACAGGACTCAGGTAAATGAAAAGTATCATAAAGTTGTTGTATTACATTCTTAAATAAGGAAGATATATCAACATAAAAAGTCTTATAGAACTCAATAGAAAAACCATCTCCACCGGGCGCTTTTCCATTTGGCATATCTTTTATAGCCATTTCAATGTCATTATCCATAAAAGGTTTATCTAACTCCTGTCTATCTTCTTGAGTTAACTGTGGTAAATTAATATTTTTCAAAAAAGAGTCTATTGCATCTTCTTTTATCTCTTTACATTCAGTCAAATAAAGTTTTTTTATAAAAATTACAAAATTCATCATTAATTTCTTTTTGACTAAAAGTAATACCCGATTTATTTCTAATAGCTGATATAATCCTAGATAACTGTTCTTTTTTTAATTGCCAAGCTAATACTTTATGAGCTTTCTCACCCCATTCATAAAATTTATTTTTGAATGATTCAACAGACATTCAAATCGATATGACTGTAACTTATTATACTTCAACTTTAAATTAGTTAATTGGATCTTTTGAAATTCAGTAGCTTTCTTTTGAAATTATTTTTCACAGATTGTTATTTTCTTCTCCAAATCCTCAGTTTCTCTAACTCTCTCTTTCTACAATTTAGATGCATAACTGATAATTTGACTTCGTAAAAAAGCTTTCATTGCATCCCACAAAACAAACTGATCAGAAACAGAATGAACATTATTAGCAATGAAATCCTCAATTTGTTTTTTCAAATAAACAATAAATTCTGGCTTTTGTAGTAACATAGTATTAAATCTCCATCTTAAAGTATGTTGTGTAACTTGAGAACTTTGATATTCCAATAATAACAATGAATGATCCGAGACTAACCTTGCCTTATAATCCACAGATATAACTTTATCCTGTAAATGTGCCGAAATTACAAAATAATCAAGTCTTGAAAAAGAATTATGTCGAGAAGAATAAAAAGAAAAGTCTTTCTGTGTAGGATTAAATCTAAGCCAAATATCAACTAAATTCAAATTTTTCATCATATTAGCCATATGTATCGCCATCTTTGATTTCTTAATTACCTTTGGATACTTATCCAATAACGGTTCTAATACCATATTTAAATCCCCCCAATCATCACATTGGAATTAGCTTGTCCCAATAATAAAGATATTTCTGTAATAAAAGCAGAGTCTTCAACATTTGGGGCATAAACATCAATCAAAGTCCAAGCTTCATTAGAAATCATACAGTTCAACTTAAGTAATCTTCCTCCATTTTTCTCCTCGTCTTGCAATTGAAACGGTAAATTCTTATGTACCAAAACCGCAACTCCTTTTGCCTTTGAATTAAATGAAGAATAGAAGACTTGTCCAACCCAATCCCGCTTAAGTTTCAAATGTTCTTTATCTGTCAAATGAGTTTCCTGTAAAAAGGCCACATCTACTTTAAATTTTTTTAAATAAGCAAGTACTTTCTTACGCTTTATAGGATTATTCAAACCCTGAACATTAAGAGAAGCAAACTTAAATTTCGACATATCTTTCAACAATTAGAAAAAAAACCCCAACTCTTACCCCTTTACCCTCTCTTAATACAATCAAAAAAAAAGAAAAAAAAGAGAAAAAAAGGAAAAAAAAATTTTTTTTATTAAACAAAAAAAAACCCCTTCACTCTTTAATCTGATAATACAAAAAAAAAGAAAAACCTGGTAGGAGGTTAAAAATACCTCCTCCCGTCTAAACCGCACAATGCGGTAACTCCCCCCAAAAAAATGGGTGTGAGATAACTCACATGTAGCTGATGGCTGCTGGAAAATACTGCCCATCCAGCCCCCTCTCCCAACCCCCATATCATATTAACATAATCATTATCTAAAACCATCTCCAGAATTTTCTTTTAATCAATTTAATCTCTACGGCCACCCTTATCTCCATCTCTTCTTGGGGATCATTTCCCTTCTTCCATCTCCAAATTTTTCTGAACAATTTTATCTCTCTTATCTCCCTTATCTCCATTTCTTCTTGAAGACCGTGGTGCACTACGTCTTTCTTGAAATTGCGTAATTGACAAAGATTGAGCAAAATCCATAGCCTCCTTAGGATTATCAAAAAATTTGGGTTGATAACCATCTTGAAAAATCTTCAATACTGCTGGATATCTAAATGTTGCTTTATATCCTTTTCTCCATAACACTTCTTTCACAGGATTAAATTCACGCCGTTGAAACATAACTTCTTGACTCAAATCCGGATAAAAGAAAACACAATTATTTTCGACCATCAAGGGGGATCTTCTTTGTTGTGCATTTCTTATAGCCGTGCGCAAAATTGTCTCCCTATCGCAATAATTTAAACAACAAACCAAAACCGATCTTGGATTTTATCCTGAAAAAGACTTTCTTCTTAAAGCTCTATGGGCACGTTCCAAAATTAAACCGTCCGAGAACTTATCCCGTCCTAACACCTGCGGGATCCATTCAGTAAAAAATTTTCTTGGATCCGGTCCTTCCATACCTTCTGGTAAACCAACAATTTTTATATTATTCCGTCTAGATTGATTTTCTAAATAATCAACCTTTTTCATCAGATTCTTATTCTGAATTTGTAAATCTTCAATTGTTTTATTTACTTCTTGCATTTGTTCCTGTACTATATCCATTTCATGATCAACATCTTCAAATTTTTCTTTCACTTCAAGCTTGAAAGCTCCATAATCAGCCATCTGTTTAGTGATAGTTTCTGTCAAAACCTTAAGCTCAGTATTAGTTTGAACTACAACTCTGAATAATTGCGACATTGTAAGATATATCTTGGTTCCAAAATTCTGAAAATACATATCCATTTGAGTAGATTCAACTACAATAGGCTTCTGCCGTTTCTGTTTCACTGAAGGATCTTCTATTTCTTCCCTCATTTTAACTTTAGCAGTTTTTCTTATAGTTTGGCTGCATGTAGAAACCCCTGCCACAGCCTCCTCAGCAGTATCTGGAGGTCTGTGGCTAGGGATATTCTTACCCCATATTTTATCAAATACTTCTTGTAAATCGGGTTTTAGTAAAGTCTCCTTTGTTAATAGTACATCTTGCAGCACTGGTGCTTTATCCAAGGTTAAATCTCCACTCCCTGTCGGATTTTCAGCAGACAGCGTCTCAGCTGGTTGTAGGAGTAAAGGTTCATTCATAATATTTACAGCTAGTGCTGATTCTCGCACATGCGCCCGGCTAGCCCTTTGTTCTAAGGGCTGCCGGGCGCCATCTTCAAAGAGTCCTACCGACATAGAACTGGACTCCGCTGCCGAACCTTGGATCTCCTCCCCTGGGTCCATCTCACACTGTAGTCTGGCTTCCCGTGTGCAGGTAGGCTTGGAATCTTTAAGTCCTGGAAAATGTAGTTTCTTGACAATCTGTTGCCGTTTTTTTTTTTACTTTTCTTCAACAACTGTACCATCAGGGATTAGCCTAACACTTCTAACTATTTTTAAACTTTTAAAAAGTTTTAACGGGCATTTCTAGACAAAACAATAACAAAGAGTCGGGAGAGGACTGGAAGGCACGTCTGATCCTTATGCCATCTTGCCACGCCCCCCAAAAATAGGTCTATTCTTGAGTATGTTTTATGTCTAGCCGAGTAATATGAATATTCCTTTTCATTTGGGTGTTGTTTCCTCTATATATCCAAGAGTTGCATTTCTTCCATCGATTTAATTATAAATTTGGTTACTTTGTTCGTTCTGTTAATTTTTTTCCCAGTTTTGTCCATATTTGAATCCAAATTCAGGTTGAAATCCCCTCCTATTAATATGTTCCCTTGCGTATCTGCTATCTTCAAAAAAATATCTTGCATAAACTTTTGATCTTCTTCGTTAGGTGAATATACATTGAGTAGATTCCAAAACTCCGAATATATCTGACATTTTATCATTACATATCTCCCTGCTGAATCTATTATTTCCTCTTCTATTTTAATTGGCACATTTTTACTAATTAATATAGCTACTCCTCTTGCTTTTGAATTATATGACGCTGCTGTTACATGTCCTACCCAATCTCTCTTTAATTTCTTGTGCTCCAATTCAGTTAAATGTGTTTCTTGCACAAATGCTATATCAATTTTTTCTTTTTTCAGTAAATTTAGCAGTTTCTTCCTTTTAATTTGGTTATGTATTCCGTTAATATTTAAAGTCATATAGTTCAGTGTAGCCATTTCATACTTTGTTTATCTTCCCTTTCCGTTTCTCCATCATCACCTTTCCTTCTTATCCATTTCTGCTTTCTTGTTTTGAACACTTTATAAGACATTTCTAAAACATCAAACATTTTCCTTATTCTCCTATTTAAAACTTCTTTAACCCCATTCTCCCCTCCCCCTCCTGAGTTGCCCTTTATCCCTTGTCGGACAACCACATCTCCCCTCTCCATTTGGATTTGTGAATTCACTCACAAACGTCAGCTGATTTTGTAGTGACCGTAACTCCTCCCCACCCAGCCCCCCCAGAAAAGATTTCAATTTTCATATGTAACAAAGGTCACTCTTTTAATTCCCTCCTTATTCCCTCTATTCCCTTTCCCTCCCTTATTAATTCTTGTCTATACTCTATATATTTTCCTCTAAATACGGATACATTCATGTATACACACTATATATATATATATATATATATATACATACATATACACACATATACCCCTTTACACACATACATATAGTTCGTGGTCAATTTTACTCTTATTACATGTCTTCATCTCTCTGCTTGTTTTGTAGTTGTTCTGCAAATTTCCGTGCTTCCTCTGGATCCGAGAATAGTCTGTTTTGTTGCCCAGGAATAACTATTTTAAGTACCGCTGGGTACCTTAACATAAATTTATATCCTTTTTTCCATAAGATCGTTTTCGCTGTATTGAATTCCTTCCTCTTCTTCAGGAGTTCAAAACTTATGTCTGGATAGAACAAATTTTTTTGACTTTTATATTCCAGTGGCTTTTTGTCCTCTCTTACTTTCTTCATTGCTTTCTCCAATATATTTTCTCTTGTTGTATATCTTAAGAATTTTACTAAATGGATCTTGGTTTTTGCTGCGGTTGTGGTTTCGGGGCTAAAGTTCTATGTGCCCTCTCTATTTCCATTTCTTCCTGTAATTCTGGTCTTCCCAGGACCCAGGGGATCCAATCTTTTATAAATTCTCTCATATTCTTGCCTTCTTCATCTTCCTTAAGGCCCACTATCTTTATATTATTTCTTCTATTATAGTTTTCTATTATATCTATCTTCTGAGCTAACAGCTCCTGTGTCTAACTTTTTTATTAGATTCTTCTAATTTCTCTTTTAAGTCTTCTACTTCCATTTCTACAATTGTTTCTCGTTCTTCCATATTTTCCACTCTTTTTCCTAAGTCTGATATGGCCATTTCCATTTTATTCATTTTTTCTTCTGCATTCTTAATTCTTCTTTTTATCTCATTAAATTCTTGTAATTGCCATTCTTTCACTGATTCCATATCTTCTTCTTTCTTTGGCTTGGCTTCGCGGACGAAGATTTATGGAGGGGGTAAAAAGTCCACGTCAGCTGCAGGCTCGTTTGTGGCTGACAAGTCCGATGCGGGACAGGCAGACACGGTTGCAGCGGTTGCAGGGGAAAATTGGATGGTTGGGGTTGGGTGTTGGGTTTTTCCTCCTTTGCCTTTTGTCAGTGAGGTGGGCTCTGCGGTCTTCTTCAAAGGAGGTTGCTGCCCGCCAAACTGTGAGGCGCCAAGATGCACGGTTTGAGGCATTATCAGCCCACTGGCGGTGGTCAATGTGGCAGGCACCAAGAGATTTCTTTAGGCAGTCCTTGTACCTTCCATATATTCTTCCATATATTGTACCTTGTACCTTCCATATATTCTTTAAAAAAAGATACATCCATTATCTTGCCTTTCTCTTCTTCTTCCACTTCTTTCTGTTCTTCTCCTTCTTCTTCTTCTTCTTCTTCCTCTGGATTGACCATCTGTTGTTTCCTTGTTTTCTTTCTACCCTCTTCTTTCTTGTTGTCGTTATTTTCCATGTTCTGCACTTGCTGCTGTGCTGCAGGTGTCTCTCTCAGCTGTGGAGATCGACTCCGCAGCTGTTCCCCCCTCCCGTCAGTGTTTTTTTTTTCATGCGCGGTTGCGCACTTTTACTCTGCTCTGCGAGCCATTTTTGTAGTCCCGAGCCCGGGACTTCCACTGACCTGCGGGAGCAGGCTTCTCTCTCCGCGGCGGGCCTCTTCGGACAGGTAAGGCCTTCACCTTCTTCTTCTGACATTCTTTCTTCTTCTTTTCTTCCCATTGTTTTCAACTTTTCTCTCTTCGCTGCCATTTTCTTCTCACCTTTATTTTTACTTTATTATAAATTTTAATCTTGTACCTTTGTGTTTTGCGTGTTTTTTTTTTAACTTTTCGGGAGAGGGCTGGAATTCCCTGACCGGCCACTACTCCATCACGTGACTCCTTACAGCATCTCAAAGTATCTAAAATTGTCAAGTGTGATTTTCCTTTCATAAAGCCAAACTGACTCTGTTTGACTTTCATGTAGCTTTCGAGATGTCTTGCTAAGGTTTCTGTAATAAAGGATTCCAGTATTTCCCAATAACAGATGTCAAACTAACTTGCATTTTGTTTCCTGCTTCTGTTTCCCTTTTTCTTCAGTTGTGGGGGGCGGGGGAAGTCACTATTTAAAAGTTTTTTAAAAATTTTACTGGAAATCTTCCAGAAGCTGGTAAATGTTTAAAGATCACCATATAGCCATCCTCTACTCCCCTGTATCTGCTTGGTTTCAAGTCCCAAGGCTGAACACTCCAGCATCAATGAAGTTCCAGGGGAAAATGGCACTCATTTCCTGATTAGCGCCTACCATCTTCTTCCATTTGGTGAAATTCCATGTTTATCAATACTTGGAATGAGACCAGGCACAGAATGTCCAATGGGATGAGGGACATCAAACCTATCACCACGAGAGGTCTGGCCAGGGCTCTCCGAGCCCTCGAAGGCATTAGGGTGGAAGAGGTTGGGGGCAGGGTTGGATCTGGTGTGGAGAGAATAAGAATTAGAATCAGAATTTATTTTCATGAACGTGTGAAGGAATTTGTTATTTTGCAGCAGAATTACAGGTTAAAAAAAATTGCTATAAATTATATTTTTTTTTAAATTTGTACAGAAGAAGAAAAAATGGCAGGTCATTGAGGGGAAGAAGAGGGCCCGGCCTGGGTGGTGAGGGTCCTGGAGGACAGAGACTGCTCTCTTGAGACATCTTGAAGATGTCCTTAATGGAGTGAAGACTGATGCTCAGGATGGCACTGGCTATGTTTACAATCCTCCATAGCGTTTTCCTGTCCTGTGCATTTGAACCTCCATACCAGACAGTAATACACCCAGTCAGAATGCTCTTCATGGTACACCTGTGTAAATTTGCTAGAGGTAGAACACAGAATTACAGGTTTGAAAATCACACTCGATGATGTTTCCTTCGGGATTTACTCAAATTTCCCAGCTGCTCCTTTCTTCTGCTGGTCCAGGGGTTTACTGAGGAATTCATGATGTTTTATGTGGTGATTGCTTTGCAGGTGTGCAGTGCTGGGGAGAAAGACTCTACGCAAGGGAAGCAGCACGAATGATACAATTTGCAGCAGCAAATTATTACCACAAGTCCCCACTCAGAGGAACACCGAACCAATGACTGCATCTCACCCTCCTGCCCTAACACAGGTACCAGATCCCCGTGTCCAATATTGGTTGATCTCCACACCATGCCATCCCTCACTATGACCCATTTAATACGAGATGGTCTCATTAACCTTGCACCATGAGCTGCAGATTTGCATTGTTCTCTCACAGCCCTTTTGCTTCACTGTGCAGGTCACATATTGGACTAAAATGGAAACAGTAACCATGAATGTCCTTGAAAGCAACCATGGAGCATCAGCTCACTT
This sequence comes from Narcine bancroftii, assembly GCF_036971445.1. Classification (NCBI taxonomy): domain Eukaryota; kingdom Metazoa; phylum Chordata; class Chondrichthyes; order Torpediniformes; family Narcinidae; genus Narcine; species Narcine bancroftii. Next base: position 154,963,594 of record NC_091470.1, on the reverse strand, counting down.
TCCTCACTGGTGGGTGGGTAAGTTTGGAAGTTTCTTTTTCTTTTCTCTCCAAGTTCTCCTACAACCCAACGTTCTCCAGCCCTCTGTGCCAAACACACATGCAGACATAACTCACATACAAACAATTGATACACATGCATAGTACATATATTAAAATAAATATTCTTGATTGATAAAGTCATGGAGAGTTTTTAGCAGTCTCACTGCCCGTGGGAAGAAACAACAGTTTCTTTTTGCAATCCCACTTGGTCCAGCAGCAGACTCCATCCCCTAGGAGAGATGGGACACTCTCGAGGCCAGAAACCTGCCTTGCATCCCTGAACCCTGTTCCCCAGGTTATGGTTGGACCCTTGGAATCCCACCACTTGCTTCCCTCCTTCCTTGGTCCTGCAGTCTTACAATCATGGTTTGTGAACCTCTGTCCCCAGGGAGGGGGGTGGGGAATGTGACCCACCAGTTCCTACCCTGAGGCTGAAGTGAAGTGCTGGAGTGAAGTGCTGCCCACTGTTCGCTTCTTCCCTTCTGTTTGTCTCAATTTAGATTTTAAAATTTAGACAGAGCACAGTAACGAGCAATTTCAGCCCATGTGCCGCCCAATTGGCCTAATTCCTCCAGTATGCTTTGAACGGTGGGAGGAAACCGAAGCCCCCAGAGGAACACCTTGCAAACATTGAGAGAACGTACCAACTTCTTACAGTCAGTGTGGGATTCGAACCCTGGTCCCAATTACTAGTGCTGTAACAATGTTGGGCTGACCACTAAGCTAACCATTCCTCAAATGTTAACATACAACTTCCTTCTGTTATTTTTCAGCATTGTTTTTTGGGATTTTTGCCTTGATTGCTGTGGTAGCTGGGATAACAGTCTGTCTTCATCACAAGAGAAAAGGTACGCGAGAGCAATTTTGTGTTATTTTGGTCGATTGTTCATTTAGTCTTCTCTGTCACTGCCTGCCCTCTGGTGGCCATCCCTGTCTCTGTATTCCCACATAGCTATTAGTTTTCTTGGTGATCTGCAATGTGCTCTGCTCAGGAGATACAGCTCATGTGGCTGTACAAAGCCATTGGCTCACAGATGAAACATACTCCCCTGCCCCCACAAGCCCGCTCTTAATCTGGTTCGGAGCTCTGTGATAGCAGCCCAGTAACCACATAAATGCAAAGCCAACTACTAGCTCATATCGATTAATTGCCTCAGAACGCAATATGAACATCAGAACTTACCTGGACATTGTACTGGGACACCATCAAGTTTGCAAACTCCTCCTCATCTCGAGACGTGAGCCTCAGTTGGGAGAGTTGACCAACAGACCACGCTCCTCCAACAGGATAAACACAACAAAAGGTGCTGGAAGAACACAGCATCCATGGAAATTTTAATTTAAAACATTTTTTACTTTATTTTAAATTTTATTTAGTGCATGGTAGAAACTGATTCCAGGCATTTAAACCCGTGGCACCCACTCAAAATTAAGCTTCCAACCCCATGCCTTTTGAAGGGTGGGAGGAAACCGAAGCACCCAGGGAAACCCCGTGTGGACACGGGGAGAAGCTAAAAACTCCTTACAGACGGTGCCAGATTCGAACCCGGGCTGCTGGCGGCTGTTATATTGTCATACTAACTGCTATGCTCACAGGTGCAATAGATGGTCAATGTTTAGGGCTGTAACCATTCAGAGCGTCTCCAGTTTTCCAGCATCTGCTGTCTTTCTTGTACCTCCCTTGCCATGGCCTGTCCAAATGGCAGGACAAATCCACCAGTGATTTACAGTCAGGGGAAGATGGGGCAGCTACTTCTGCAGAAGTCTCGTGACATTAACATACCCTCTCCTGATTACCACCTACTGCACTCATTCAGCCAAAGTGTGGGTAACTTTAGCTGCCGGGTACCACATGGAAGAAGACGTAAATGTTTTTCAGATAAGGACTTGAAAACCCCTTGCTAATGGCGACTCAGTAGCACCATTACTGGCTATGTCCCACTGTCAGACTGATCTGAAGGACAAACGTACTCAACATCAATTCACCAATCCTACCCATGGCAGCTGCATCAGTCAGTAATTCAATTAGAAGAAGGAACCATCAAACAGTCCTTGAGGAGGCAGCCCCTTATCGCCATTATAGTGTGTAACTAGATTGCTTCAGAAAAGATCTAACAACACAAAGATGGGCATCCATGAAACCCCATGGACCATTGGAACTGTATTCCACCATCCATGCCGTGGCCCAGCTCGATGCTCATCAAGCCAGAGGATTGCTGGACATGTGTTGTGAGTGAGGAAATAGGTTTGGTAGGTCTAAAGGCAAGGACTCTGGACATATAGTTTTGGTAGGGAAGGATTTAATTTACAGAAGGCAAGTGTGGGAAATGGTAACAGATGCAGCATCTCTCTCCCCCCCCCCCCCCGTCTCTCGCTCTCCCTCAAACCCCCCACCCCGTCTCTCTCAATCTCCGTCTCTGTCTGTCTCTGAACGGGTACATACGATGACCAAGGGAAAATCAATACAATGCCCCAGCGCCCCTTGACTCAGTGCAGGCACGGCTCTATGCTACAAAGGACACTAATTAAACACTCCCAACCCATTTAACAGTGCACAACTTACCAACAGTTTCTCCAGCATCCTTCCACATTTCTAGGCCTAGAGTGAAGCAGGGTGGTCCCCAAGCTGGCAAAGAAGGAGAACAAACAACACATGGTACCTTTATAGTGCTGGAGAGGCCAGCCCAGATCGTTTAGCAGGGACCAATGGCTCGTTGCTAGGAGGGTTAATCCAATTACAACAGCCAATGGCCCAAGGCCAAGTACAAGCAGGCTGGAGAGTCCAGTGCAGGTAATTTACATGGGTCCAACAGCAAGGTGTGCACTCATGGGTGGGGAGGAATCAAACCTTGATTGGCAGCTGGTGTGTCCACTGACAAGGTAAACAGAAGTGCTGTCCCAATACAACATGCGATTCACCTCCTGACCCATCAAAATCTTTTTGGTCTGTCACTTTCCCGAGAAGAATGAGAGTGGGTTTTATAGAAATGTATAAAATTATGAAAGGTATAGATCAGATAAAGGTAGGTAAGTTGTTTCCATCGGTGGGGGAGACCAGAACTAGGGGACACAGTCTCAAGATCCAGGGGAGTAGATTAGGACAGAGATGAGGAGGAACTGCTTTACCCGGAGGATGGTGAATCTGTGGAATTCGCTGCTAATTGAAGCAGTGGAGGTGACCTTAGTAAATATATTTAATCAAGGTTGGGTAGATCTTCGCACAGGAAGGCAATTAAAGGATATGGGGAAAAGGCAGGAAGGTGAAGATGAGACCATCACCAAATCAGCCGTGATCTCATTGAATGGCGGAGCAGGGTTGATGGGCTGAGTGGCCTACCCCTGCTCCTATTTCTTATGTTCTTTTGAGTGCATCTCTCTCCCTCAGCACTGGAGAAACTTGATGCTATCCAGGACAAAGCAAGTCACACACCTGAAATATGTGAATGCAGCAAATCACTGTGACTGAGTCGGCAGTTCCCACCCAAGCAGACGGAAGGTTCTGGAACAGGTGCAGAGTAACTTCTCCTTCTGCAGGCTCCTTCCAAGTTACAGAGCATCCTCTCTTGAAAATGTTTCCCTTTTATCCTCATTGTTGTTGGGTCAGAATCCTGCAGCTCCAAGGCTCGTTGAAGTACGCTTGAGGGTCTGCCGGTGCCACCAACATCCCACTCAAGGATAAATATGTCATTTGGGAATGGGGAGTATTCTTCCACCATGGTTCACCTCTTCTCCCACATGCGAGTTGAGCCCTTGGTTATTCAGCTGTACTAAATCAAACCTGCATCTCTACATCCTCCCCAACTGATTTCATGTTACTTTCATTGTTTCTCTTTCAGGGAGGAAGCATGACCTGGAGACTGACATGGTAAGGATTAAAGATATCATTCAGCATCGATGGTTAATGAGGTCACCGACCAAGCTCAGGCCATCGTGTCACGGAAAGATACAGGATGGGGGCAGGCCCTCCCTGTCCAATAGGTCCACTCTGACCCACCCATTTACTCTACTGCTGCACTGACCACATTTTAGTAATTCCGCACACATCAATCCCACCGAGATCCTTCCGCTCACGTACACTTTGGAGACAATTTACACTGGCCGTTTAGCCAGAGGAAGCAAGGAGATCCGGACGAAACCCATGCAGTAGAAGGGAAGGTCGTGCAAACTCCACACAGGCAGTCCGTTTATTATCATCAACCCGACGAAACAGCGTCCCTCCGGTCCATGGGGCACGCACAAAAACATGTCTTATGGTTTGCACAATGAAGCAGCCAGTCAGGTCACTCTCAATTGTGCTCCTCTAAAGTTGTCGAGATGGGGGTCGGTCGCCCTGTCCTCCTCTACTTCCTTGGGAAGTGTAGGCACAGCTGCTCCTTCCTGACTAATGAAGAGGTGTTGTGAGGTCAGGGTAGGTGATCCCTTATGTGCACACCAAGGGACTTGGTGCTCTCCACCCTTTCCGTGACAGAACCACTGATGTGTAGCGGTGAATGGTCGACCAATGGGGAGACAATGTTGATGCTTGGAGATTTTGTTTTAACCAATTCCTTCTTCCTCCAGCCTGTGAGGGATGTCAGTCAAGTGGAGGCCATTTGTTTAATTAGTGGGAATGAAACGGAGGGAGAGGGAATGGTCGCCGGGGATCAGACCTGCAAGCAGAACGGTGGTCCAACGTCTGTGGGGGACCAGCTCCCTTCATTACCCATGAAAAGCAGTGGAGACTCACAAGGCACCAGGAGGAAGCCGGACCTAGGGAATGGCCTCAAGGAAGAGGATCGTTCACAAGCAAACTTTGCTGCTCCGAACAATTACTCACCGATGGATTGCCAGGAAGACCAGGGGTACATCAGCCGGGAATCCCGGCCTAGCTCAGGTAGGACAGCTCATTGGCTGAAGATTAGAAGTGCTCGATCCCAGAGTCTGTCCTAGGTGGGAGCAGCATGGGCCCGCCCTCATCCCATCTCCAAGGCTGGCCTGCTATTAAGCAGCATCTTAGAAAGTCAAGGATATGATGCCAATCATTACTGATGGGCAAAGGAGCATCCCCAAACAGTCATTTCCAAGTGAAGCAACGCTTCACGTGTATCTGTGGGAGTCCGGTGCTCCTGTTGTGGCCTTCTCTACATCGGAGAGACTGGATGCAGACTGGGGGTCGCTTTGCTGAGTACCTTACCTCACTCCACATCAGTGACAGGGATCTCCCAGTGCCCAACCCTTTCAATTCTGCGCCCCACTCCCGTGCTGACATGTCTGTCCGTGGCCTCATGTGCTACCTAAACAGGTCCACCCGTAAATTGGAAGGCATTAACATCGACTTCTCCGGTTTCCACTCGCCCACTCTCCAGTTTCCCTCCTTTCCCTTATCTCCTCCAGTTCTCCACCGCCTTCCCTCTCCATTCGCAGAAACATTGCCCCTCCTGTTCGCTGGTGTGCCCTCCTTCTCTATGACTCCTGCCTGTGAGACTGTACTCCTCCCCATGACCCTCCCTCCCCCCACCATTTTTGTGGGTGGGGGTACTGCCCACATTCTGCTGACACTTTGATGAAGGGCTCAATCCCGCAATATTGGACATGCATCTCTACCTTTGCTACTGTGTTTTTGTTAAACCTGCTGAGTTTCTCCCGCATTGTGTTTTCACTTCAACCACGGTGTCGGCAGATTTTGTAGAGTCTGCAAACACGCGCAACTAGCGCCAGGCGAAAGCTAGTTTCTATCCACTGTCACTCCCGAGAGTCGGTGTACTCAGAGAGAGGTGGTGTCCCTTCAAGTAGTCCTACCGCATCCAATGAAATGAGTTTTCCTCCAACGCCAATTCCCCTGATCGAGTGGTTTCCAGTGAGAGATTGTACCTCTGATCCATTGGAATCCCAGTGGGAGGCTCTTTTGCGGGTCCAGTACTCTAGTGATTTGATGGTTTCAGCTGTCAACACTGATTGGTATTTGTTTATTTAGGAACACCTTCACCCGTTATGGAATTCAGCGGAAATCCAACGGTGAGCGTCACAATAAACACCGGCAAGTGTTTCGTGAACTGCTACCATTACCAGGAGGAGAGGGCGTCTGGGCCAGGGTCAGAGGAGGACCAGTATCATGCTCCGGAGGAGGAGGAAGGCGCAGAAGTGGACGAAGGGTTTCCGATCCAGGAGGAGCAGAGGGATTTAGACTCGGGGAAAGAGGATGGTGGCTCGGCAGAGGCTGCGCACAAGGATTTTTGGCGGTATAATCCAGTGCCACATCAGGAGGAAGGGAAAGAGTCGCACTTTCCGGTGCAGGACACTTCCGGGAATGTTTACTGAGTGAGGAGTGAAGGCCACAGAATGGCCATGTCCTTGCACTGAAGGCAGCTTGTGCCCTGGAGGGCTTGTGAACAAGACTGCTGGTGTTTAACCCTCCTATGGACTCTTGAAATTTCTCTCACTTGTTACATGAACCCAGTGACTGGGGATGTTCACCTTACAGGAATGTCCAGCGTTCATTTCAGTCCTCAACACCTCCTTGAATAAAGCACCACCTTCAGTCTGCTTCAGTTGAAGAGGAGGCTACGGCTTCCACAGATCCCCCTCCCCGACCTCCTCACACTGGTGCTAATTGTGATCAGATACAAGTGGCAGTGACGGAGGAAAATGGAACTTAGGTCCAGTTGGAAAGGAAGGAGAATAGTTGCTAGGATCACGGACGCAGCTGCCATTTTCATGAGTGCTGTTTCAACACAGGAGCAGGGTCACAAACCTGACTGGTGGCAAAACCTTTAATTTTGGATAGAACATAGTTGGATGAGCTCACGGAGACATAAGCGAGGAGATTGTGGATCGAGAGCCTCATTTGATTTTCTGCGGACACAATAGGCCAAATGCTACGATTATCTTGAATTTCTACCACCTGGAAAATGAATCAACAGCACCTGTGTTTTAGCCACTGTGTCATCCAGTCTCAACTTTAGATCACATTGTACATCATACCTGGATAAATGATGACCAAACATGACACGGCTCTGAGCTCTTCAGTCTGCTATCCACTGCAATGGAGCTGACACGTTCCACCAATAGCTGTCACTGAATGTGCAAGAATTGGCAGTAAAATAGATGAAAGTCCAAATTGGGTTAAGGGTGAAAGGGGAGCAGTTTAGGGGATCATTAGAGGGGATTTCCTCACGCAGAGAGTGGTGGGAGTGTGGAACGAGCTGCCAGCTGAAGCGAAACAGAAAGCTATCTTAACTGCAAAGAGGCAATTCTGAGTGAAGATAGACTCAGAATCAGATACTCGCCTGCTCCTGCAGATCTTGCAGGCCGTTACATTCCACAAGGTGAAGCCAAACATCATAAATGCCTGTGAGGCTTCATTCCCTGATGGGCTGAACACCCTTTATGCTCACTTTGAAAAGGAGAATTCAACTGTGCCAGTGGGAATCCCTGCAGAAGCTGGCGACCCTATGATATCTGTCTCAGAGGCCAACATCAGAACATCTTTCAAGAGGGTGAACCCTCGCGAGGCGACAGGTCCTGACGGCGTGCCTGACTGGGCATTGAGAATCTGTGGCCACCCAACGAGTTGGAATATTCATGGATGTTTTAAATCTCTCACGGATGCAGTCAGAAGTTCTCACCTGCTTCAAAAGGGCATGAATCATACCAGTGCCCAAGAAAAGCTGAGTGAGCCTGCTTCAATGACTCCTCAATGAGGACTGGTTTGTTCTCTCTTGAATTCCCCTTTATTAAGTCCGCAGTCGGTTTCCTCAGCTTTGTAAATTGTTGAGCGCAAGGTCATTGCGGTGACACCACTCAATCTGCTGTTCCATCTCCCTCCTGGACGCTTCCAGGCCCCAGAAGCACTCACATCTACTGCGATGACATGCTTGAAAGGTTAGTCATGGCCAGAATTAACTCGCACCCAAGTAAAGACCTGGACCCACTGCATTCACCTACTGCTACAATTGTTCCACAGCAGATGCAATCTCACTGGCTCTCCACCCAGCCCTGGATCACCTGGACAACCGGCACTCATACATCAGGCTGCTTTTCATCGACGACAGCTCAGCTTTCAACACCACTGCACCCTCAGTTCTGGTCAACGAGCTTCAAAACCTGGGCCTCTGCACTTCCATCTGTAATTGGATGCTTGAGTTTCTAATCGAAGAGCACAGTCAGTGGTCTCGGTAACAATGCCTCCTCCCCACTGGCAATCAACACTCAAACTCACTACTCTCTCTCTACACCCACGACTGTGTGGCCAGGCACAATTCAAATACCATCTACAAATTTGCCGATGACACCACGGTTGTCGGCAGAATCACAGACGGCAACGAGGAAGTGTCCAGGAGGGAGATGGATCAGCTGGTTGAGTGGCGTCACCACAACAACCTTGCACTCAACTATTTACAAAGCTGAGGAGCCGATTGTGGGCTTAATGGGGGGATTCAGAGAGAAATGGAGGAGTCAGCAGTAGACAGGCGTTAAGAACTTCAAATTCCTGGGTGATTCCAAGAACTTAATTTCCTCTCCTCTCCACCTCTGATCCCCCAATGATCACTGGATCGTACACCTCTGGTTTTCCCTTCCTGAAGTCAACAATCAGCTCCTTGGTTTTGGCGACATTGAGTTTGTTGTTGGTGCGCCATTCAGCCAAGTTTTCAATCCCAATCCTTTATACAACCCAGGACCGTGATATCATTGGAAAATTTGTGGAAGGTGTTCTTGTCGTACCGAGCCAAAAGACATGACTTCCTGAGATTTCGGACTCCCCACATACAGTAAAACCCCTGTTATCCAGAATTCAAGCAACTGACAAAAAAAAGTGCGAAATAAGTAAATAAGTAGAATGAGAATAAATAAAAATGTCAATAAGTTTGAAATCGTAAAAGTACATGTTCTATGAATTAACACATAAACTCTTTGGTGAACTTGGGAGCAAATATTCAGCCAGCCGAGTGCCTTGGCTGTGATTCGCTCATAGCAGCTGTTTGAATAAAGTTGTGTTTGAATAAAATGGCGTCACCCAGGATGACGAGGTGGTTGATGCCGCTCGCCGATGGGCTAACTCTCTTAAAGTGCCTCCTTATCCTTCTTTGTCTTTATCTTTGAGTATATTTTTGAGTATATTAGTGAGTCTTTATCGGTAAACTTGGGGGAGGAAGGGTTAATTATCTATAATGTCATTGCTCGTCTTTCAGGCGGCTCCGTGGAGGGGGGAGGAACCTGGAGATGCAGCGATGGTTAAATGTTTTCAAAGAATGTGACTGAAAATAAAATGCTTTAAGGTTTATATATTCATGCAAGTGAAGTTTGTTCAGTTTAAGAATAGTATTTTTGTCCTTTAAACTGTTTATTCTTAATGTAGGTGTATTAATTAGATACTGTCAGATTCTCAAACAACTGGAAAACTCGCTTATCTGGCAATCTACCAATCCCCGTAGGTGCCGGATACCAGGGGTTTTTCTGTGTTCCCTGGAACTCTCAGATTGCCACTGACTCCTCGACTCTGGTTTTCAAAGGTTTTCTCTGTGTGGGGTCCCAATGAAGTGTTTCCTCGCGGAAGTCATGTTTAGCAGAATCCAATTTCTATACACATTTTAAACCAAAGATAGACTTTATTTACAATAAATTAGTTACAAAAGGAAAACCCTTCAAAGTCTCTTCCCACCCTTAGTTCTGTACCCATACATTTTCCATCACTGTACATTGTTACATTCATTTCCATTTATCCCATTATCACCACTGCGGCATCTTTGTCGCTTCTCCAACCTCCGTTGTTTGAAAGGCTTCCCCTCTATTTCAATCCCTCAATGCCCAGTTACGGAGACCTTACGTTGGCTGCACCAAGCCTCAGTGCATCCCCCCCACGCCATGTACTTCTGCAGCCTGAATGTACCAGTCGGCAGCATTCCTGCACCGACATCTCCGAGCGCTAAAAAACCAACAGGTTTTGGTCAGACCAAAGTGTGTCTTTCACCGAGTTGGTGGTCTTCCAGCAGTTCTGAATGTCTGAACCTGAGGGCATCCCTGGAAACAGTCCCCTGCCCTCTGTCATTGCTGCTGCGGGGAGTGAACCATGACAAGATCCTTGCATCCTGATGACCTCCTCCTTGTGTGGCTGCATCAGGCTGTGCGTGGAACCAAAGTACCTGGCCACCAAGTGCTGCAACCTGCTGTTCCAGGTACGCGTGTTGTTGTTGTTGTGGGTGTAGTCACAATAGAAGACCACAAGAGGGCAGCACAGAGGATTAGACCTGTCCATTCGTAACAAGCATTCCATTTCGACTGGAAGAAGATCATGCCATGCAACCAAAACTGTATTTTGGCCTGGCTGGTATCTGAAATGGAATATCTGTGAGTTATTCCATTGTAGTGTGCATTTCATTGGCGGTTGAGTCAGATTTGGGCCAGTGATTGGTGAGCACCAGTGATCTGGACAGTTTAAAAAGGGTGTGGAGAGCAAAGAGTTAAGCCAATTAAGAGTTGATTTGCGGGAGTGAGTAATTGAGTTCATTGGCAGGGACCAATAAAAGGAGGGATAGCTACAGGAACAGCCCCAGTGTGTGAGTAGCTCTGTGAGGGAGTGGTGCTTTGAGGCTTTTGGCGAGTAGAGGCTGAGACAGAGCTAGCTAGCTTTCTACAAGACAGGTGAGATAGTTTAATCCTTTAATTAAAGTTAGATAATGGAGTTAGCTGGGGCAGTGGGTTGCTCTGGTTGCAGGATTTGGGAAACCAGGGACTATCAGCTACAGCTCCTTACAATCCGAATTAGGGAATGGGAACTGGAGCAGGAGTCGGATGAAGTGTGGATCTTGAGGGAGGCAGAGGCAGGCAGCAGTGTCAGGGAGGTGGTTGCCCCTATAATTCTAGAGGCAGGCAGCGGGGGACAGTGCAGAGAACCTCTGTGGGGGGTGGGGGGAGAAGAGGAAAGCACTAGGGATTGTGGACATGTTGGTTAGACAAGTGGATAGGAGATTTTCTGAATGAGGCTCTGGATGTATGTTTCCTTCAGGTGCCAGGGTCAGGGATGTCTCGATCCGTTGGGGGGGGGCGGTTGGGGGGGGGGGCGGGGGGGGCCGGGGGGGGGGGGGGAGGAAATAAGGAAAGAGAGAGGGGTGAGAAGCCAGATTTTGTGGTTCATGTGGGGACCAATGACCTAGATAAAAGTGGGGATGAAGTCCTGAAGTAAGAATACAGGGAGTAAGGGAAAAGGCTGCTTTGGCAGGCAAGGTAAAAATAAATCAAAAGGGTTTCTACAAGTACATTCAGAGTAAAAGAATAATGAGGGATAAAATTGGGTCCCTTGAGGGTCAGAGGGTCAGTTATGTGAGGAGACAGAAGAGGTGGGGGAAATTTTCAATGATCCTTCAGTATTCACGAGGAAACAAATATTGAGTCAGGTGAAGTAAGAAAGACTAGTAGAAAATCATGGAAAATCTACTGGCTATTTTAAAGAGAATGAAGGTGGACAAATTTCTGGGTCCTGACAGGATATTCCATCGGACCTTGAAGGCTGTAAGTGTAGAAATGGCAGGGGCTCCTACAGAAATATTTAAAATGTCATTAGTCACGGGGGAGATGTCAGGTTTGGAGGGTAGCTCTGTTGTTCCATTGTCTTTATAAAAAAAAAAGCTTCAAACATAACCTGGGTAATTATAGGCCTGTGAGGCTGATAATGGTGGTTGGTAAATTAATGGAGTGTTCTTGGAGATGGGATGTACAATTATTTGGTTAGACAGGAAGAGACTAGGAGTAGTCATCATGAGGCATTAATGTTGAAGTAGTGAAATGGATTCAACAATGGTTGTTGGATGATAGATGCCAGAGAGTAGCAGTAGAAAATTGTGAAACTGGAGGCTGGTGACCAGTGGAGTGCTTCAGGGATTGGTACTGGGTCCATTGTTGTTGTTTGTCTTGTATACATAATACATGTATGTTAATGATCTGGATGATGGGGTGGTAAATTGGATGGGTAAGGATGCAGATGATACTAAGATTGGTGGTGTTATTGACAGTGAGGAGGGTTTTTCAAAGTTTGCGGTGGGATAGAGGCCAGTTAGAAGAGTGGGCAGAAAAATTGCCGATGGAGTTTAATACTGAGACATGTGAGGTGCTACATTCTTGCAGGAAGAATCAGCAACGGCCATACAGGTTAAATGGTGGACAATTGAGGAGTGCAGTAGGACAAAGGGATTTTGAATATAACTCCCTGAAAGTGGAGTCACATGTAGATAGGGTGGTGAAGAAAGCTTTTGGTACGTTGGCCTTCATAAATCAGAGTCTCGAATATAGGAGTTGGGAGGTCATGTTGAAGTTGTACAAGGCATTGGTGAGGCCAAATTTGGAACTGTGTTGTTGAATTAGGGGAAGGACATCAACAAAATAGAGGGCAGAGAAGATTTGCAAGAATGTTGCTCGTTTTCAGGGTTTACGTCTCAGGGAAAGGTTAAACAGGCTGGGACTGGGGAATAGAAGATTGAGGGGTGGTGTATTTAAAATGAGGGGACAAATGGAGGAAATGTGGATAGGCTTTTACCATTGAGTGGGGGAGATTCAAACAAGAGGTGATGGATTGAGATTGAAGGGGGAAAAGTAGAGGGGAAACATGAGGGGGAGTTTCTTTACTCAAATGGTGGTGGAGTGTGGAATGAGCTTCCGGCCAAAGTGGTAGATAAGGGCTTGATTTCAATATTGAAGGAAAAGTTGGCTGAAATGTAAACTTATGAACCCATATGGAAGACTTTGATTGATTCCCCAGTGAACTGAAGCTTAAATCTTTCAGGGCCAGCCTGGAGAGCAGTTCGGGACACTGCATGGGGTCAGCATTCTGCACCTCGAATGTCCTCATTGTTTGGCCACTGGCAGTTTTGGGAGGACGTGAGGAATAGGAGTAGGCCATCTGCCCTGTCATTTGATGAGATCTGATGCTGCTCTGATGACAGGCTCATCTCCACCGTCCTGCCTTTCCCCATCTCCCTTAATTTATAAAAATCTAACCCACCTTGTCTGAAATGTATAGGTTGAGGTCGCCTCTACTGCTTTAATGGACAGCCAATTCCACACATTGGCCACCCTCGGGCAAGGGCATACATAGGAATGGCAGGCATGTCGTGCGCCTAGGGGTGCCCCCCACCCCAAGGACGCACCTGTTTCTTCCACACTCGGTACGCGTCCCCCTTCCTCGTCCCGGGGTTCACTCTCAACTCTGACAACACGGCCACCGAGGGCAGTTCTCGTGAGACCAGCCTGTCACTCTTTATTTTGACCCCTGCTATATTGTGTGGCTGTGCCCCTGCCTCGGGGTGGGGGGGGGGGGGGATGGAAGCAGTTCCTCCTCATTGCTGTCCTAATA